>NC_084618.1:66767989-66795489 GCF_033978795.1 Nerophis ophidion
CCGTCCTGGCACACCCCATTCCGTGGCAGGCCCGCAGCCCACGCCCCCCTAATTTTCCATTATTATTTGTCCAGTCATTATATAACATTGAGGATTGAAGATCACAGGCATTGCCGCTTATGTGCAGTGATTTTTCCAGATTCTCTGAACCTTTTGATGATATTACGGACCGTAGATGGTGAAATCCCTAAATTCATAAACTGTTCGACAACTTGCTCACGCATTTCATGGAAGCTGCTTTTATACCCAATCATGGCACCCACCTGTTCCAAACTAGCCTGTTCACCTGTGGGATGTTCCAAACAAGTGTTTGATGAGCGTTCCTCAACTTTGTCAGTCTTTTTTGCTACTTGTGCCAGCTTTTTTAAACATGTTGTAGGCATCAAATTCTAAATCAGTGGTCCCTAACCTTTTTGTAGCTGCGGACCAGTCAACGCTTGATAATTTGTCCCGCGGAGGGGGGTGGGGAAGGGGTTCCTTTGTCATGAAAAATATTTTTTTTTGTCATGAAAAAAGGAGGTTTTTTGGGGTTGGTGCACTAATTGTAAGTGTACCTTGTGTTTTTTATGTTGTTTTAATAAAAAAAATAATCATTTTTTTAAATTTATTTTTTTAATTAAAAAATACCGGGCCGCGGCCCGGTGGTTGGGGACCACTGTTCTAAATGACCTAATATTTGCAAAAAATAACAAAGTTTTTCAGTTCGAAAGTTAAGTATATTGTCTTTGCAGTTTATTCAATCGAATATAGGTTGGAAAGGATTTGCAAATCATTGTATTCTGTTTTTATTTAAAATTGACAAAATGTGCCAACTTCACTGGTTTTGGGTTTTGTATAAAGGCAGCATTTACAATACATTCCGGAAGATGTTGAAGTGTGATGATAATCTCTCATCCTCATTTTCCAACAAAAACTACCAATACAAATTGCTTGTAACTAACTGATCACAAAGTGATCGTCACGTGTTTTGGAACATAAAAGGTTTTCAATCGCAAAACATCCACCGAGAATGTCTGCAACCAGTGGACGGCGGACAAGACAGTTTTCTTTCCTTAGCTGTAATTACAATGATTTACTACTATAATAATAATAATGAATTCAGTAATTGATAACAATTTTTAAATCGGAGAATGTACTTTAAAGTCTGCACATGGTTTTGTTAACATCCTGTGCTTTTTAAGGGTAAATTTACAAGGAACACTTAAACATTGATGGCAAATTCTTAACATCCACGAATTCAAGCATTTTAGTTTGCAACAAAAGCATAAAAAGGTATATGAAAACGTTCCGGTCTAATAGGGGGCTCTTCTTCACAAGAGGTGTTGGAACCTATCGAACAGAACTTTCTTTATTTACCGACAGCCTTTATTTCTTGTGATATTAATGTCGGTGGTACATTGAAAGCACTAACAAAAGAACCGCTGCAGGCTTTTTGTCTTTCTTGGACGTCTCGACCGATGTGGGAAAGATTGTGTGTCACGCTGCAGCGCTCCATTCGATCCCCCCTTTACCTCACTCCTTTATTTAGAGACCATATGTCTGTAATATCAACATCATCCTCACTTTACGCTTTACCTTGGACGCTTGTCCTTGACTGGCCTCAAGGCAAGTCAGACCTTGAAATGATAACAACATACGGTATAGCGATAATATTAAATGAAAAACGGTACTATACTGCTTCTGAAAAATACCGGTTCCCTTTTTTAAATGTTTTTCTGATCGGGCATGACGGCATGCCGCTGTCCCGTCGTGACATTGCTGGTTTTACGAGCAGAGGAGTATGTTCGGCAACGCACAAAGCACTTACTAGCAGACGTGTAGGAGGATACAATAGCTCACCGCTAACAACAAGCTAGCGCTCCTCAATGTAAACAAATGCCATGGGTGGATCTACACCTGACGTCCACTGTAATGATACCAAATGATTACATCGATCTTTTAAAAAAAAAAGAAATTATATTATGTTTATAAACTCAGGAAATATGTCCCTGGACACACAAGGACTTTAATTATGACCAATGTATGACCCTGAAACTATACTTGGTATCAGATGTATACTCAAATTTGCAGTATCATCCAAAATTAATGTAACGAATCCAAACAACAGAAGAATAAGTAATTATTACATTTTAACAGAAGTGTAGATAGAACATTTCAAAACAAATAATCAGATATTAACAGTAAATAAACAAGTAGATTAATATTCTATCGATTTTTCTACCGCTTGTCCCTCATTATTTTGACAAAATAATAGAATGAGAAATGACACAATATTTTACTGCATACGTAAGCAGACACATTTGTCGTCTCACAAAATGCATAACGACTCTTAACATGCATTAAAGTGTTTTTCCCCAAATGTTAGAGACTTAATTCAAGAAAACAGGTTGCTTGGTGGTTGAATTCCACCGAGTGGCACTAAAAGCATGTGTGGTGCTGACATCTGTGAGGCAGCCCTGTGTGCATGGACTGGATGTGGCTTCACATAAAGCTCAATTAGACAACCGGTAACACATACATTGCTCACAATAATCCCAGATAAACATCCAGAAAAAGCTTTACTTGGCTTGATGAATATGAACGTCTGTTTGTGCGACTGGTGCACATATGGTTTGGTGGTGATGCTGTGCACAAAGGACATGTCTCAATGCTAAATGCAAGGCAGTGTTGGCTTTTTTCCATATTCTAATAATCCGTAAACTCAGCGAGAGAAACTCAATGAAGACGTTTGTGTGATATTTACAGTGCATTTTCTAAGTATTCACAGAATACAATTTGGTATTTATTTTGTTTTATCCTGTGTATATTTAGGCTGCATTTCAGTTGTTTGTTTTAGCTTGTATTTATTGACTTAAAAATGTACTTGTTGGGAAGGATTACTTTTATTTTATATATTTAGCATTGACTTATATATTTGGCTTTATTTTCTAAAGACGTTGTTGCCATTTACCTATTTGGCAATAATATTTTTTTTGTATTTATTTAATGATTTTATATATATATATATATATATATATATATATATATATATATATATATATATATATATATATATATATATATATATATATATATATAATTTGTTTACTCTACATTTCAATGAATTTATTATTTATCCAGCATTATTTTTATTGTTTGGCTTCATTTAGTTTCCTATTTCATATTTGTTTGTCTTATCAATATTTAACATTTTATTAAAAAGGTGTTTAGTTGTCATTTATTAATTGGGCATTAATTTATATATTTATTTTTAGCTATTTATTAATTAAGTGTTAGGATTAGGTTCAAATTACTGTCATTACACATGCAGGGAAAAAATACAGGTTAATTAAATGGGATTTAGCATCAAATCCAGAAGTGAATAATTAGTATACAGTATATGTACATGCATTTACATAATACATTATCTGAGTATTTAGATATACACAAACTATATGTAATGACTAAAGAAGAATATATACAATATATATACACAAGCTATGATAGGAATATGGGAGCTAAATTATACTTTTGTATTTCATACATAGTTATGAGTAAAAAAATATATATATACATTATTAAGGTGCAAACATACAAATGGGTAAAATTTGTGTAAATATAATGAACAGGCTTTGTGGGAAGAAGAGTTTAAAAGGCAGCGAATTGACAAATGGAGTCAATTTTTTTTATTTGTCTAATACTATGAATGGCAGAAGAATATTGTCACATTACATGCCTCTGAAATTTTAACGTCCACCAATCAGAGCTACTGTTAGTTCAACTCAGACCAGGGGTGTCAAATGTACGGCAGGTTTAATCCGGCCTGTGGCCCGGAAGATGAGTTTGCCAAGTATAAAAATGAGCTGCAATTTTTTAATGAAAGAAACTGCTGTTCTAAATGTGTTCACTAGATGTCGCAATAGTAAGTCAAGTGTAACTCACGTCACACATCACACTGTTTAAGATGACGTCAACTGACTTTAAGTGCCCTCTGGATTGGCTGTCGCTACTCCAATCGGCGCAGGTGCAAGCAATCAGTTGTTCCTGTTGTGGCCTATTGCAGAATAATGCTGTAGGGACGCACAATACCTTATTTTATTGTAAATTAGACACTTAAGGGATAAAATAAAGAAACGGTAAGATGCAAAGACTTAAACTAACTTGATCTTTGTAGTTAGAGTTCTGTGCAGCGCTCGCAATTGGTTGACGGGACGATGTGCACACTGAAGTCCATTGTAAAAAATTATGTCACTACTTTTGTTTGTTCTTTTTTATTTCATACAGAAATCTACCATGTTCACATTGGTTGAGTTTGTATTCATGCTATCTTTAATTCGGCTATTATGGGGTCATGTTTTTATACAACTGTTTTGTATATGTTATAATTGCAGCACGGTGTACAGGGGTTAGTGCATGTGCCTCACAATACGAAGGTCCTGGGTTTGACCCGGGCTGGGGGTCTTCCTGTGTGTAGTTTGCATGTTCTCCCCGTGACTGTGTTGGTTCCCTCCGGTTTCTCCGGCTTCCTCCCACCTCCAAAGACATGCACCTGGGGATAGGTTGATTGGCAACACAAAATTGGTCCGAGTGTGAATGTTGTCTGTCTATCCGTGTTGGCCCTGTGATGAAGAAGCGACTTGTCTTGGGTGTACCCCGCCTTCCGCCCGAATGCAGCTGAAATAGGCTCCAGCACCCCCCGTGACCCTGAAAGTGACAAGCGGTAGAAAAATGGATGGATGGATGTTATATTAGGTGGATGATAAATTATTGTGTTGTGGCAGTTGTAGATGTCACCAATGTGGCGGTTTGAGGACATTAAAGATATTCAACATGAGAATGTTGAATAGAAAGTGCATATAGTTTAATGGCTTTGTAAAAACACTGAGACGAAGTCTAAGTTCATTGTGTTTTGGAAACTGCACCATTTTTTCCCCTTAGAATTTTCATTTAACTTGAAGTGTTTTGACAAGAGGATTAGTCATAATATGTACATTTTAAGAATGTGCTGCTTCTTTTTTTGCCCAAAGTAAAACAAAAAGAAAATGCTTGAAGTTGTCTTTATTTTCAAATTATCATGCCATGTTGTTAGACCCGCTCGACATCCATTGCTTTCGGTCCCCTAAGGTTCTCATAGTCATCATTGTCACTGGCGTCCCACTGGGTGTGAGTTATCCTAGCCCACTGGGTGTGAGTTTTCCTTGCCCTTATGTGGGTTCTTCCGAGGATGTCGTAGTCGTAGCGGTTTGTACAGTCCTTTGAGACATTTGTGATTTAGGGCTATATAAATAAACATTGATTGATTGATTGATTGATTGATGATGATATCAGGTCGGCCCACGTTGGAATAGATTTTCCTCCATGCGGTCCCTAAGCTGAAATGAGTTTGACGCCCCTGACCTAGACCAATCGTGTGAAGCAAACAGCAGAGAAATGTCTACATTAATTTTGCTAGTACTTATAAAGTGAAAGAAAGGACAAATCCTTCTGGTCTATACAAACACAGTACACAATTATTTGTTTAAATGTCACTATAAGCCTTCTATCTGTCCAGTTGGCTCGAAACAACTTAATTTTTCTTTTCAACTGCGGCCCCAAATCACATTTTCAAAGATTCCCTCATTTCGGAATGTTAAAGAACGTGTCTGTGCTGGTTTGCGCCCTGTCTGTCATCTGAAAATGGCAGCTCTTTGACAGAAGCCTCCGGAATGTCCCCAAACCAGCAGAGGTCGTGCAGGCAGGAGGGCACAGAAGGTGCGGCGGTGTCCCCGTGACGTTGTCCGACTCTCTATCAGTGATCTGACCTGCAGCCGACACAAGTTGGAGAGACTGGGGGTGGAGTCCGGGAGGGGGAGGGGAGCTTTGTGTCTGCTCTCATCAGTGAAATAACATTATCATTCTATCTTAGGTCATGATTGTGAACGTTTCTGTGGGCCTCATCCAGCCTGAAGAAGCAAAAACATGTGAGGACGAGTGCACCTGCTATCCCCCCAGGTGACGATATTTCCATCAGTACACTTCAGTATGTATACTGTACTATGTACACTGCATACTTACTGTAGTTCTCAAGTTCGCAAACGATGACAGTGTAGTGCTGTGCCACTTACAGGAAAAGGACGATAGCAATATAAATCTGCTTCCTTTCCTTCTTATTAGATTTGAATTGCAGCCTCTCAAGTTTGCCTCTCCACTTCCACTACGTAGCCAAGATGGCACCTATTGAGGGTGGTACACTCCCCACAACTGGTATACTGGGTATACTTCTCTGTGTGAGCACACTTATGCGTTTGCGTGTAATAAACAGGTGGAAACTGATTTCCTAGCTGATTTGTCTCTTACCTATTTAGCGCATGGGTGTCTTAAGTCAAGGCCCGCGTGCCAAATCTGGCCTGGGAATACATTTCTGGCCCCGGGATGATATTTGATTAGTATTGGAACCGGCCCGCAGGCCACAGCCGCCTGCTGCTGTTTGGCACACACCGATACTCCATCAGTGTTGGTGCTAGGAAATTTCAAAATGGGGTTCCAGGGACCCCATCAAGTCATAAAAATGGGGTACCACTTTATTAAAAAAATTTATGCATTATCCTGTTATACCTCACATCTTATATTGCGTTTTCGAAAAAGGTTGTCATAAACGTTACTTAATACATACAAAAAAAATAATACAAAAGAAAACACATTTTTATGCATACGTAAATGTATTCAGTTATAAACATTCATTCACTTTCTTCTTTCCTTCATGGATGTAAACTTTACCGCTGCCGGAATTTTTTTCTATATTTTTTATGTAATATTTTCAGAATGTGTTTGTTTTATTTTTGGCCATAGTAAGAAAAAAAATTATCTGAAGTTGTCTTTATTTTTTTAGTTTTAATGCGATGATTTTAATTGTCCGTGCCCCGTGGGAACAAATTTTCCTCCATGCGGCCCCTGAGCTAACATTAGTTTGACACCCCCGATTAAGCGTGTCTGTCTCATGAATATGCCGAATATATGCTGATCATTAGTACACCCCGCATTAATGGCAGGAGAATATAATCATTTAGCACTCACAATGCGATTTATCGAGACTTATCAACTGTTCTCGAAAGTATGTGCAACTGGCACAGTTAAGCACAAACGGCGGTGAGAAAGGAGGCGAGCAAGCAGCAAAGACTATAGAGAGAGAGTCCTCCATCCGTGTGCATGCCTACATACTGTATTTGGACTGTCAGAAATTGTTTGATAATTCTATACTTGCTGGATAACTAAGGAGATGATTAATACAAGTTAAATTGATTGGTTTTAATGTCTGCTTGCGTTTTTTTTTTTTTTAATGGTGTTCATTTTTTATAAACACACTTTTTTTAATGTATTATGTATTTAATCATTTTAATTAAAATATGATTAATTCATTCCTTTAAAAAAATAACAAAACAACTTAAAGTCTGGGCTAATTTTTATTCGTCTTATTGTTTTTAATGAAATATTTTTTGGGGTAATGTGTTTAATCACAACAAAATCTAATGGAAAAATAGCCTTCATAGGGATTAGGTTGAAAATATGATTTTTCATGTAAATGATACATTATGAACATAACTCTTGGTTATGGTTTGTCTGTATCATTACAGCAACATTTTGTTTTTTATAAAAAAGCAAAAGCTCCAAAGAATATTTTTGTTGTTGAAATATTGCGGAACAGATACTAGCCAGAAACATTGATTGATTGATTGATACTTTTATTAGTAGATTGCACAGTTCAGTACATATTCCGTACAATTGACCACTAAATGGTAACACCCGAATAAGTTTTTCAACTTGTTTAAGTCGGGGTCCACGTTAATCAATTCATGGTACAAATATATACTATCAACATAATACAGTCATCACACAAGTTCATCATCATAGTATGTACATTGAATTATTTACATTATTTACAACACATTCACGCACTACTGGGCATTGTACAAAACGGGTTATTTTCTGGCACATTTAAAAATCAATAAACCCACAGCAGCAATTAAAACATATCTTATGTGGTACTGTCAAAATTAAAATAGCAAAAAACATTTTATATGTTAAAAAAAAAAGAAATGAAATGTCTGAGCTCACATCGCCGGGACAGCTGAGCTAGCTTCTGGGTTTAGCCTACTTCATCTCACAAGATGTAGTTTCTCTTTAAATATCCTTCTTGAAAATGGCCTCACAAATATATGTGTTGTCTTATCATAAAAGATGTAGACGAGGCGAGTTGACTGAGTTCTTAAAGTTTACTTAACAGCATGTTCATCAAAAACATCCCGCTGCCGGCATGTCTACATTTAACAACCTAAACGGGGCGGTATAGTTCTGTTGGTAGAGTGGCCGTGCCAGCAACTTGAGGGTTCCAGGTTATATCCCCGCTTCCGCCATCCTAGTCACTGCAGTTGTGTCCTTGGGCAAGACACTTTACCCACCTGCTCCCAGTGCCACCCACACTGGTTTAATTGTAACTTCGATATTGGGTTTCACTATGTAAAAGCGCTTTGAGTCACTAGAGAAAAAGCGCTATATAAATATAATTCACTTCACTTCACTACTGCGCATGCTCTTCACTACTGTGGCATGCTGGGTAATGGAGTTCTTATGTTACATAGCTCATAACATCACTATATATCTGCCTTATGCCATCTAGAAAGCCTACTGACAACGCGTGATTTGATTGGCTATTGCAACTGTCTATCAACTGTATGTGCCCGTTCACTTACAAAGCACGGACGCCCGCATTGTTGATTCTGAAGACCTCGGGCAGATTTGGTACAGCATGGCAACATAAGCTAGCTGAATTCTGATTGGATAAAAACTCTATAAACTAAAAACCACAGCGCTGGAAGGAGCACAATATGAAGAGAATATGAATACTTTTAGATAGTGAGGGAAAGAAAATTGAAAATTACTTTTGTCTTATGTTCGGCCATCGGGGAAGGCCTTGCTGGCCCTGACGGCACACCACTGTGCATATGTGACAACGGTATTCAGAAATGTATACGATGATATACAGGCCATTTGTCACGTGTTGTCAAAAGGTGACGCCTTCAGCTTCACCAGCTTGCACAACTTCCAAACGCTGACAGATAAGTCCAAAGGCTGTGTTACAGTACACGGCCCTAATAGAATTTCCAGAGTGGACTCTCCCTCCTTCTCACTTCTCCTCTCCACCCAGTCGTCCATCCATTTGCTCAGAGCACGGTTATAATTTCATCACTCTTTTCTTAATTGGCAGCGTTGCCGGTCGGAGCTTCCCGCTCTGCTTCTTCCAGCAAGGAGCAGAGTCGGGAAAAGCCAAGTGGACGAACCGCACCACTTGATTTTTTTATGGATGGACAGTTTGTAATAGTCATCCGTCGCTGAATAGTAGATTGTCCCGCTTGGTTAGACTGCTGTAACACAAAATACACCCAGTGCGCTCTTTAAACGCTAAACTCTTGGAGATTTACAGCTTAATATGAGCATCTCTTGGACTAGTTCCATTTTTATTATGACAGCGTACCTAATCTTCTGGCCACTTAAAAACAAAACAAGCAAATTAGAACCTCCTGGGTTTTTTAACCCCTCCCTGGACATGTCAATGTGTGTTATTCTGACTTGAACAAATCTTTCAACGATAGCTCCCGCCACATGTCTCATTTCACACGGCCCCGAAGGGGTCTTACCTTCCCCTTTCATATCCCAGAGGTGATTTGACGTGAAAAAATAAGTAAAAATGTTATGCTGAGTCACAAAAGTGACCGTAAATCAACATTATACAACTGGAAATATGTGCATATGAATAAAAGATTGGTTAATTGATTTATAACTTAAATATTAAAAAAAAAAAAAGAAAGAAATAAAAAAAAAATATATATATATATAGATTCTTTTTAACGAAGCAAAATGGTCCGTGTACCTCGCGTTCATTCGATTTCGAATTTGACAATTTAAATCAAAAAACTAATTTTGGACCCTTTTTTCCTATTTTAATTTCTGAAACAGAAGTTGGACAACTATTTAATGACACTTTTTTAGAAACAACAGTAGGACTCCTGCTGAACAAAGGTGTTACCGTTAAGCTAAAAACATGCTAAACGCAAAGGAAAAGCTTAAATACTGCTTCCGGTTCAATTTGTCACTACACAGAAAACACATTTTTGCATTTTGGATAAACATGAATTGGAATTTTGTGTTGATCTGGAAAAATAAAAATCCATAAAACAAACAGTACAAAAAACATTTTATGGCAATATTTTGATGCAAATCAACTTTTTTTGTTTGTTTTCAAATCTGCCATATATATAGTAAAAATCGAAACATTTAGTTTTTTGATTTGCGTTTCAGAATTGGAAATAGAATGAACGGAAGGTTCACAGACCCAGAAGTTCCAAAGAAGATTATGATAGGGAATCATAATTGAAAAACATTTTATTTATTAATTAAATATTATCTTGATCTTGTAATACAATTGTATTAAGTCAAATATTACAAACAATGGTAATATATTTCCATTTCGAATTCATAAATGCAAATCCGAAAACAAAATGTTGGGCCTTTTTTTTCTATTTTCATTTCTGAAACAAAAGTTGGACAACTACTTTTTTAGAACGACAATAAAGTTAAAGTCCCAACAATCGTCACACACACACTAGGTGTGGTGAAATGTGTCCTCTGCATTTGACCTCACTTCCCATGTTCACCACCTGGGAGGTGAGGGGAGCAGTGAGCAGCAGCGTGCGCCACGCTCGGCAAGCATATGGTGAGTTAGTGATTTAAAACAACAATAGGACTCCTGCTGAACAAAGATGTTACTGTTACGCAAAAAACATGCTGAACGCAAAGGAAAAGCTAAATTACTTCTTCCGGTTCAATTTCTCATCGCACAGATAACCATGCATTTTTGCATTTTAGATGAACGTATATTCGATTTTTGTATTTATCTCGAAAAATAAAAATCCATAAAGGGCAAACAGCCCAAAATCCAATTGTATGGCAATATTCTAATGAAAATCAACCCTTTTTGTTTCTTTTAAAATCTGCCATATATAATAACAATCGAAAAATGGCGAAATTTTTTATTTTTTATTTTGCGTTTAAGAGTTGGAAATAGAATGAATGGAAGGTACACGGACTTATTATTTTTTTAATTAATTTGAATGACAGAAAAAACCTTTTTAAATTAAGAATTGAAAAAAAAAAAGTACTTCATCTTTTTTAAACCTTTTAGAAATATTTTTAATATATTGATATATATTACTTAACAGCAGGAACAATTATCATTATATATATTGCATTATTCATATGATAATTTAAATTTAAAAAAATATGTTTTTTAAATAACAAAAAAAACAGTAGCAGCCTTTCAAATCTGACCTACATTTTTTTTCAAGTGAAACAATGTTTTAACAATGTGTGGAATCACACTGAAATCTATTTGAATATCACCATAGCCTGCAGAGGGAATTTTTGTGTGATATATGATTTTTTTTTTTTCAAAGAACAAATAAATATTTAAAAAACATCTAAATACTGCTATGCTAATATTAATATACTGTAATTTTAATGTTCCAAAGAGTTTTTTTCTTTAACCTCTTCCCTCAAGACACCAGACATTAAAAAAACTTTGAAAACTTGTTGAATTAGGTCCTGACAATGAGCAAATCAAACCTAACGTTGAAACAACATGCCTTGTAACGATGTTTAATCAATGTTGGGTTTTGACGTTTAATTGACTCTTGAAATTTGGTCATTTCCCAACCAACAACGTGGATCCAACATTGGACATCAATGTTGTCTCAATTTACAAATTATTTTGCAACGTTGTTTCAAAGTCTGTTTTAAAGGACATGTATGTATAATCAACGTTGTATCAATGTCTTGTGCTTACTGAGTCAACTGTTTATTTATTTTTTTATATTATTTGTCTTCTTGAACGCATACTCTATAAGTCTATTTGGCCAGTAAATAATGATGCAACCCAGTCGGAGTCTGGAAGTGAGTTGAGGTGATGTTCTCATACAAACGTGAGAATCAAGTAAAAGGTCTTCACCTGAACTCAACACGGCCTATGTTCTCTTGCGCTTGCACACACATGGTTCCCTTCACACATCCAACATTCCTCGCTAACGACCCACTAGAGGTTCCGAGTGTGAATGTGTTTCCCATTTGGAACCGGGCTGACTTCCGAAAGCGGTCCTGGCTATTGGGATTTAAGTCTAACTTAACCCCATGGTGACTTTGGAATAATATAGCAGCTGCGAGGGCAAATGTTGCCAGTGTGGTTCGTTTCATGCGCCATTAGCTTCTCGTGTCACTCTGTGGACTTAATTGACTTGACGGACTGTTTGTCTTCCAGCGCCAGCACATGCGTGAAGCATGAACTACTTCTTGCTACTTTAGCCCCCTCTTGAGTCTTGTTTGGCTAGGATTACATGCCACAGGGGCTTTTCTGACTTTAGGCAATAATGTTGAAATTATCATTTTTTTCCTATCTCAAATCAACGTCTCCCACTGAAATTACTTGAAATCAATATAAGTGG
This sequence comes from Nerophis ophidion, assembly GCF_033978795.1. Lineage (NCBI taxonomy): Eukaryota > Metazoa > Chordata > Actinopteri > Syngnathiformes > Syngnathidae > Nerophis > Nerophis ophidion. Next base: position 66,780,496 of record NC_084618.1, read on the forward strand.
TACGTGACCCCAAAACAGCACAATTTTAACACGAAAAATGCCTTTAGACAAACTTTTTTATAACAATACAATAGAATGAACTACTAAACAAAGGACTATAAAAATGGGACCTATTGCTTCCCTGCTTGGCACTCAGTATCAAGGGTTGGAAATGGGGGTTAAATAACCAAAAATGATTCCCGGGCGCGGCCACCGCTGCTGCTCACTGCTCCCCTCTTCTCCCAGGGGGGTCAAATGCAGAGGATAATCTCACCACACTAGTGTGTGTGTGTGTGTGTGTGTGTGTGTGTGTGTGTGTGTGACAATCATTGGTACTAACAAAAACAGTAGATTTATGAAACAACATAATACAAATGTGCAGCATTTACCTTGGAGGACGGATTTCTACTGTGTCTCTTTCCAGCTGCTTCTCCGTCAAACACACCATTAGCAGCTTTTCCATATATTCACGTACATTATGTCAGCTGTTTTGAAATTATTTTAACATTCTTGGCTGGTATTGCTCATTTTGCTTCAGCATGGCGCAGACTAGCAGTGATACGCTTCAATTGAATCAGAATCAGAAATACTTTTTTCACACCCGACAGGAAATTAAGATTTTCAGCACAATCTCATTGGCGACACGCTCAGTTATGTTTTTTGTTTTTTTCTTTAATTCAAATAATAAAACGATATTTTCTTCTCAGTAATGTCCTTCCCACTTACTTTCTTCTTTCTCATGGTTGGAAAACAAAGTATGTCGATATCTAGCTACAAGTTAATGCTAGCGAGTAAGACCAGGGGCCTTATGTAATAAATTGGAGTCTCATGGATTTCCGACTGCTGATCTGTATTTGGGATCTACATAAATCCTGAAAAATTGCGCGTGTCCACGCCGACGGCGTAGTCGATAATCTTATTTTTCTCTATCTTCATGTTATAAGACATTCATCCTCCGCTGTTGTCATTTCTAATATAAAGTAGTGTAAAGTTCTTACTTATATCTTTCAGTAAACTCGCCATGAAAGCGCTTAAACATACCGGTGTAGTGAGTGTACATTATTCACCCAAGGAACTTTAGTTATTAGAGAATTCCGATCGCGGGGTTTTTCTTGGGACACATTCCCTTTGTTGTTGTTTCCGGATGAGGAGATGCTGCTCTGTTTTTTATTTAACGGCCTCCTGAAATGAAATTTTCTTATTGAAACGGGGATAGCAGGTCCATTCTATGTGTCATACTTGATCATTTTGCGATATTGCCATATTTTCGCTGAAAGGATTTAGTAGAGAACTTCGACGATAAAGTTTGCAACTTTTGGTCGCTAATAAAAAAGCCTTGCCTGTACCGGAAGTAGCAGACGCTGTGCGCGTGACGTCACTGGTTGTAGGGCTCCTCACATTGTTTATAATCATAGCCACCAGCAGCAAGAGCGATTCGGACCGAGAAAGCGACGATTCCCCCATTAATTTGAGCGAGGATGAAAGATTCGTGGATGAGGATAGTGAGAGTGAAGGACTAGAAGAAGAAAAAAAAAATAGATTAAAAAAAATCGAGGGCAGTGGGAGCGTTTCAAATGTTATTAGACACATTTACTAGGATAATTCTGGAAAATCCCTTATATGCATATTGTGTTACTAGTGTTTTAGTGAGATTATAAATTCATACCTGAAAGTTTGAGGGGTGTGGTGACCGCCAGTGTCTCTGATGGAAGCCATGGAGGAGCCAAGAAAGTTGCAGCTGCCTTTTTGACAGCTGCTGCAGGAAGAATGACACAAGCTCCACCCACATTTGTGGTCCTCTCCAAGGTTCTCATAGTCATCATTGTCACCGACGTCCCACTGGGCGTGAGTTTTACTTGCCCTTATGTGGGTTCTTCCGAGGATGACGTAGTCGTAGTGGTTTGTGCAGTCCTTTGAGACATTTGTGATTTAGAGCTATATAAATAAATATTGATTGATGATTGATTGATACAAATATGCGCCACACTGTCAACCCACACCAAACAAGAAAGACAAACACATTTTGGGAGAACATCTGCACCGTAACACAACATAAACAAAACAAATACCCAGAACCCCTTGCAGCACTCTTCCGAGACGCTACAATATACACCCCCTACCCCATAGCCCCCCACCCACCTCAACTTCCTCATGCTTTCTCAGGGTGAGCATGTCCCAAATTCCAAGCTGCTGTTTTGAGGCATGTTAAAAAAAATAATGCACTTTTTGACTTCAATAATAAATATGGCGGTGCCATGTTGGCATTTTTTTCCAAAACTTGAGTTGATTTATTTTGGAAAACCTTGTTACATTGTTTAATGCATCCAGCGGGGCATCACAACAAAATTGGGCATCATATTGTGTTAATTCCACAATATAATTAAGAGTTGGACAATATCGGAATATCGGATATCGGCAAAAAAGCCATTATCGGACATCTCTAATAATAATATGACTCCTTTAGTGCACCCTATAATCCGGTCCTCTCCAAGGTTTCTCATAGTCATCGTTGTCACTGTCACCGACGTCCCACTGGGTGTGAGTTTTTCCTTGCCCTTATGTGGGCTCTGTACCAAGGATGTCGTTGTGGTTTGTGCACCCCTTTGAGAAACTTGTGATTTAGGGCTATACAAATAAACATTGATTGATTGATTGATAGATACTTTTATGTGTAGAAATCTTTATTTATAATTGAATCACTTGTTTATTGTTGAACATGTTTTTAGTTATTTTTATATCTTTTTTTCCAAATACCGGTAGTTGAAGAAAGACCACTACAAATGAGCAATATTTTGCACTGTTATACAATTTAATAAATCAGAAACGGATGACATAGTGCTGTATTTTACTTCTGTATCTCTTTTTTTCAACCAAAAATGCTTTGCTCTGAATAGTAGGTACTGTAGGTAAACTTCTTGCTGTATTTCCACAGACACAATGACAACAAGAGTGTATTCATGAGCTTTATTATTTTAAGAACCTCTCCAATTCACATTAGGTATAATACAGTATTATGCGTTAGTCAGTTAGTTAGTATAGAAGTAACATTCAGTGAGTGTCAGGGCTGTACATGTTCAGTCACCGCCATCAAGCGCTCCCCTCATTTGCATAATCCCTATAACACGCTCAAGTGCAAATTCATGACATATTCACGACTGTACAACCTCTTGCTCCAAAAACAAATACTGTTCAGAGAAATTCAAAATGTCCAGGGAGGACACGCGCAGGTTATTATAGTACAGTCAAAAAAAGAAGGCTTTAGTATTTGTAACGCACAGCATGCATGCGTTGCCATTTTTATATTGGTCCCATTATATTTCTTGTAACTTAAATCCATATAGTGTATATTTAGCTCCTCCCTGCTGGAGTTTGGTATTTACAAGGAATTAACTAAATGCTCTGTACAACATCACCACACAATCTGCAACATGTAAACGGAGTTTTGACACACAGAAGTGCTACATTGAAGAGAATAACAATGAAAACATAACATAACACCTTCATTTTAAAGAACACTAAGCTATTGGTAACAATTAGGACATACATGTCACATTGGCTCCTTCAACAAAAGAAAAGAGGTGCCGGGTTTTCCCCCGGTCAGCATATTTAAATCACATGGAATAAACTGAATGGAAGGCGTGCTTAAAGCTAAAAGAGTTTGATTATGTTGTTAAACTTTTGTGTACATCACACTGAGTAGAGTCAATGTTGTGTTCCTTAGAGGCTGTGTTAAAGTGGCGACACAATCACTCCATTTACCCTGAGAAAGGAGGCAGAAAGGAAAGGATCATACAGTAAGTGCATTTGGTGTGTTCTTTTTTGAAGATGGCTATCGTTTTTGCATGCGTTTTATGTGTCACTGTTTATTGTACAGCAGGCAATCATTCATAAACTCCTGCTGCTTACACTAGGGATGAAGATGAAGTCCGAAAGTATGGACAGTAAAGAATTTTGGAAATCTGAAAGAAATTGAGGGCAGTACTTGGCTGCAACCAGCAGAGGTGCTACTGAGTCAGTCTGTGGCAGTTTCAAAGTCTCCACTGTGACTTTTGGGTGTTTTGTCAAAACTCCACAAAACCTGGCACATGCCTTGCAGGGACCAACAAACTTAGGTGTAAACTTTTGGCCAAATTGGTTGAAAAATGTATTTGGGACTTGGAAACTTAGTTTTTCTAATATTCATTAAACTTTTAGAATATCTGTTAGGGATGACAGTAAATAATATTGGAAATCTGAAAGAAATTGAGGGCAGTACTTTGCTGCAACCAGCAGAGGTGCTACTGAGTCCGTCTGCGGCAGTTTTAAAGTTTCCACTGTGACTTTTGGGTGTTTAGTCAAAACTCCACAAAACCTGGGACAACCTTGCGGGGACCAAAAAACTTGTGTGTAAACTTTTAGCCAAATTGGTTGAAAAACGTCTTTGGGACTTGGAAACTTAGTTTTTCTAATACTCATTAAACTTTTAGAATATTATGCTCAAAAAGTCTATTTATATCCAAACCGCGATTTTTATTTATTCTAATTCTAAATCGATGCATAATTTTCAAGAATTGTTGATAAAGGAAAACTTTTTTTTTTGTGTGCAATTTTTGGATTACAAACAAACAACTATTATTGATATCATTCGTTTTATTTATACTGTTGCTTTCATTCATTGTCGCTTTTCCTTTTTTTTTGTCGTATTTAATTCACTATTTTATTTGTATGTCTTCTCAATTGCTTTGTAATTTCTTATCTTAGGTACTTTAACGCTTGGATTGGGTTGGAGGTTGGCTTGTTCTATTCTTTTTTTTTTAGATTGATTAACAATCTGTGATTTATGGAAATAAAATTTAAAAAACATTTGATTTTTTAAAAGTTTTGTGTGCGTGTGTGTGTGTGTGTGTGTGAATGTGTGTGTTCTTGTATTTCTACCCTTCTTGAGACACCAACAAGGAAAAGTACCTTCCATATAAGGACCCGTGAACAAGTTAGGACATAAATCATGGTTGCAATACGGAAAACCATTGCATCTAATAGGGAATGTCTAATTTACACCCCTGGTGGTGAAATCTATCAAAATTAGGGTGGTCCCAAAATGGAGAGGGATTTTTCAAATTGACTCTGTGTCGGTTTTAAAAGTGCTCCCCCTCTGGTCAGCATATGAAATTACAAGTGTGTGTAAAAAAGTGGAATGCTCCCCCTCTGGCCAACATATGTAATAACAAGTGCGCCCCCTTTGGCCAAAATTAATTAAAAAAATAAACTAAATATGTACATACATACATACTGTAAAAACTCTAAGTAAATAATGACGATTAAAAAACAACTACAAACCAAAAATTTAACAACAAAAAAAAACTAAAAGCTTATATTTTTTATATTTGCATAGTATGTATATATTATTAATGTTGTAAATACAAATGTTTATATATCTAGAATGGGTGGTCCTATAGAGGTAGGCATTTTTTGGAGGTCTCAAGAAGGTAAAAAGTACAACAATGTGTGTGTGTGTGTGTGTGTGTGTTTTATATATTACAAGCATGCATGGTTACATAGTGTGGACCTACAGTATATGTTTGTGTGTGTTGTCTACGCTGTACATGTTGAGTTCAATGTCCTTCACTGTGTTGTATATGGTGTGTCTGAGGGCACCACTTAAGTGTGCAAAGGTCACGTTGGACAAAGTTTATTCCTCATGGAAAGAGGTCCATATGACATAATCCAAACATCCTTCCCCTGCTTGTCACGCTTGCAGGGATCCAGACACTGGGTGGGATGGAGGCCTCATCCGGTCCAGGCTACAATGTACACTAAATAAGGTTAGGCCTGACTTTTAACACATCTTTGGTACAACAAGAAAGTCAGTAAAAGTCAGAAGTGCGCGGACACATCCACATTGGAATGATTACAGATTGAATTCAATTTGCAAAAAAGCTCATTTCCTTGCGTGTGCACACACTAAAAATAAAAAGATCCATCTGGTTTATTTAATCCTAAATTCACACCACGGAAGTGGCGGTGGGTTTCGGGGCGGTTGGGCTGAGCGCCAGACTCTGGGCGACATCGTTGCGGTTAATCTTGCGCAGCGCCGTGCACAAGGCGTCCACGCTGGCGCAGTCCTTGGTCGCCCAGTCGGACAAGAGCGCGCGCACGGGGTGCTCCCCCTGGCGGAAGGTGGCGATACGTTCATCCTCATAGCCCAACAGGCCTGCTAGGTTGCACCAGTCCTCCTCCATGTTGCAGTCGTCCCCTTCGCCGCCCTTGAACAGCATCTGCTCCACTTTCTCTCTGGTGTGCAGGGGGACGAGCAAGCAGGGGTCCTCGTCCATGGTCACCACTGTGTCAAGACAAAATTTTATCAATATCTAAGAAAAATATATACAAAAAGGAATATATATAATGTAATAATATTACAATCAAATATAAATTAATTTAAATCTAAATCAAAATATTAATTATGTAATGAATGCATAAAACATAAAATTACTGAAAAAATAAAACATAAAAAATGCTATTGCTAACAAATTGTAGTTAAAACCGGGGTGTCAAACGTATGGCCCGCGAACAGGTTTTATCTGTCCCGGAGGATGAGTTTGCTAAATATAAAAATGAGCCCAAATTTTTGAATGAAAGAAACTGCTGTTCTAAATGTGTCCACTAGATGTTGCAATAGCGATTCTTTGTATCTATGTAGATGATGCTACATATGTACAAAATAAACACATCAGTCGAGGAAAATGATCCAACTACATAAATAACAAACCGTATTTTTCGGTCTATATGTCGCAGTTTTTTTCATAGTTTGGCCGGGGGTGCGACTAATACTCAGGAGCGACTTATGTGTGAAATTATTAACACATTACCGTAAAATATCAAATAATAACTAGACGTAAAAGATTTAACTGGATTTAGCAATTAGGAGTGACAGATTGTTTGGGAAATGTATAGCATGTTCTATAAGTTATAATTATTTGAATGACTCTTACCATAATATGTTACGTTAACATACCAGGCACCTTCTCAGTTGGTTATTTATGCGTCTTATAACGTACACTTATTCAGCCTGTTGTTCACTATTCTTTATGTATTTTAAATTGCCTTTCAAATGTCTATTCTTGGTGTTGGGTTTTATCAAATACATTTCCCCCAAAAATGCAACTTATACTCGAGTGCGACTTATATATGTTTTTTTCCTTCTTTATTATGCATTTTCGGCAGGTGCGACTTATACTCCGGTGCGACTTATACTCGGAAAAATACGGTCTTGTAATTTGAATTTCATATTTTTTTATCTCGATGGATTGAAAATAAAAATAATTTATTCAGAACATATGAATAACGACAAAGATAGAATGTTATTAACCACAACATGTAAGTTAAAAAAGAAACAATAATATTATGATTTGTACAATTTCAGAATATGCTTGTTGTAATTTTAAAGAGACGAAACAATCTGAAGTTGTTTTTATTTTTACGTTATCGTGCCTTGATTTTTACCAGTCCGGCCCACTTGGGAGTAGATTTTTCTCCATGAAGCCCCCGATCTAAAATGAGTTCGACACCCCTAAGTTAAAGTGTGATTTGGATTAAATATATGAATTTTTACAGATTAAATGCATCCAACTATAAATGTTGAATTAAAAGAAAATGTATAAATGTTTAATAATTACAAAATAAAGAAAAACATTTATTTTATTAAACAGGGTAATTTATTCAACATTTCTTTCAATAATGTACTATCTAAAAAAAAAAAAAAAAAGCAAAACAGCAGAGAAATTTTAAAATGTCAAATTAAGCAATTAGAATGTGAATAAAAATAAAATACAAAGGGAAAAGGGTAATACAATTTTTTGTACTAAAGTATACCTAAAATACATAGCAAAATTATCTTAGATAAATTTCGTTCATCTAAGTATATAAAAATGTCAAATTTTTAAATCTTGGACATTTTTCAGCAATTAATTTCTTTGTCTCAAATACTGTAGGTGAAATAAACTAAGTTCATTTCTGTTAAACTAAATAGCTTGGAGACCTTACACATTCTCATAGAATAATGGAAACTTTTAAATATATATCAGCCCACAATGTCATCTAGGGCCCAACAATCAACACGACACTTCTACTTAAATATATAGTACCTCACTTCTTGACTGCTGTTAAAAAGTGAAAACTGTTGAACGTTCATCAAAATTGTCTTCCTATTCTTTATTTTGGTTTCTGCCTAATATTTGAAAACAGGGTTTTAAGGGAGTGCACCCAGAAATTAACACACCTGTGTGGGTCTGAGTCTGACCAAGCTGCTCCTGCAGACTCTGGCTGTCCACCGAGATGCCGCTGTCGCTGTGCAGCTTCTCGCCCTCGGGCGATGGTGTCTGGTTCTGGTTGGACGTGCAGTTGTTGGCTTGTTGCTTGTTCTGCTTGCAGCTGTTCCACCTATGTGATTAGAGGACAGGAGGACAAGAAGTTAGACCTCGCAAATTGAATGATTCGGCTTGAACAGCACCTATGACGTGAGCATGGACATATTGTACATAAATATGACAGAGGGTTGTCTGGGAAGGAACATACTGTACCCCCGCGGGGGAAACAGATGACCCATTTCATTTTTAACTGCAACAAGGCAACATGGATTTACTACACTGAAACATGTTGGGTTAAAAAATGACCCAATTTTAACCCAACTGCTGGTTCGAAAAAGGACGAGACTAGGGATGTCCGATAATATTGGACTGCCGATATTATCGGCCGATAAATGCTTTAAAATGTAATTTCGGACATGATCGGTATCGGTTTCAAAATTATCGGTATCTGTTTCAAAAAGTAAAATGTATGACTTTTTTAAACACCGCTGTGTACACAAACGTAGGGAGGAGTACAGAGCGCCAATAAACCTTAAAGGCACTGCCACATAATATCTACGGCTTTCCACACACACAAGTGAATGCAACGCATACTTGGTAAACAGCCATACAGGTCACACTGAGGGTGGCCGTATAAACAACTTTAACATTGTTACAAATATGCGCCAAACTGTGAACCCACACCAAACAAGAATGACAAACACATTTTGGGAGAACATCCACACCGTAACACAACAGAAACACAACGGAACGAATACCCAGAAACCCTTGCAGCACTAACTCTTCCGGGACGCTACAATATACACCCCGCCCCCATGCCCCTACCCCGCCACACCTCAACCTCCTCATACTCTCTCAGGGAGAGCATGTCCCAAATTCCAAGCTGCAGTTCTGAGGCATATTACAAAAACTAATGTACTTTGTAACTTCAACAATAAATATGACAGTGCCATGGTGGCATTTTTTTCTATAACTTGAGTTGATATCTTTTGAAAAACCTTGTCATATTTGTTTAATGCATCCAGCGGGGCATTACAACAAAATTAGACATAATAATGTGTTAACTACACGTCTGTATATATCGGCATCAGTTGATACCGGAATCAGTAATTAAGATCCATCCATCCATTTTCTACCGCTTATTCCCTTTTGGGGTCACGGGGGGCGCTGGCACCTATCTCAGCTACAATCGGGCGGAAGGTGGGGTACACCCTGGACAAGTCGCCACCGCATCGCAGGGCCAACACAGATAGACAGACAACATTCACACACTAGGGCCAATTTAGTGTTGCCAATCAACCTATCCCCAGGTGCATGTCTTTGGAAGTGGGAGGAAGCCGGAGTACCCGGAGGGAACCCACGCATTCACGGGGAGAACATGCAAACTCCACACAGAAAGTTCCCGAGCCTGGATTTGAACCCAGGACTGCAGGAACTTCGTATTGTGAGGCAGATGCACTAACCCCTCTGCCACAGTAATTAAGAGTTGGACAATATTGGAATATCGGATAAAAAAAAAACATTATCAGACATCTCGAGACGAGACCCTTATTTGAGTTATTTTAACTCAACATTTTGGGTTCATTCTTTTGCGATGAATTATTTAACCCAAAAGTTGAGTTATGCTAACTCAATGTTGGTTGATTCCTAACCCAACTATTGGGTTTAGTTTATTTAACACAAAAGCTAAGTTATGGTCACTACAATGTTGGGTTATTCAACTTATTCCCAACCCATTTATTGGGTTGCGCAATTTAGCACTCCTTGACCCAATATTTGGTTAAAAAATATACATTTTACTGCTGGTTAGTCCTACTCCTTCCCAACTACTGAGCAAAATTATTTTTATTCCATTTAAACATACTCAAAAATAAGATATGAGTGACTTTTTTGTTACAAGAATTGCGGTATATGGTCATAGTAGTTCTATACAGCATGTTCAAATAAGTTCATGTACATAAAATGTGTGATTGTAAATAATGTTGATGATTAATCCATAGTAAAATTTCCTTCAAGAAAAAAGTTACTTTTTAATAAAAAAAAAAAAGCCATTTACCCAAAAATGCGTTACAAGTAGAAAAGCAACCCACAATGGTTTATAGTTTTGAAAACCCAGAAATTTAGTTAAAATAATACCCTTACAACCCCAAAAATTAATTTCTCTTCATAAAAATAACTCCAAAATTGATCCCAACACTTGCAACTCGTAAATTGAGTTATCAAAATACCCCAGCATGTTTTAGTGTGTAGCATAACACATACTGCATATTGCACAACACAGCAGGAGCAGCAGCGACGTGTTCATAGTTCAGTGTTACCTCTTGAAGATGATGAAGGCCACCAGGCCGACGACCACGGCCGCCAGGATGGAGCAGTAGACGGGTATGAGCTTGTCGTTCAGGTTCTCATAGATGCCCTTGCGCAAATCGTCGTCAGTGGTGGTGGCGCTGCTGTCTGTTGGGCCGTCGGGCGGGGGGCTGTCGATCAGTAAGTCGTCGTCGGTGAACATGGAGACGTCCGTGTAGGGCGTGGGGGACACTGAGGGGTACTGGGCTGTGAAGAACAAAGAGGCAAGTCGAGGATTTATTTTGGGTCATACCGGAACAGAAAAAGTGCCTTCCGTACAAATTTCCCCTATTTTCCCTGAAATTTCACTTATTATCCAAGTGCAGCTGTAGGTGTAACTAATCAAGATAATTAAGAATTGACAAAAAAATACGATTGAGAAATTATTGCACAAAACAACTCTATACATTTCAGGTTTCCTTTTGCCTTTTCCCTTTTATCACACATGGCGTCCTTTAGGGTTCCATTTTAAGCCCCTTCTATTTCATTGATTCAAGGGTGTGCACACTCTTTGAGTTAGGGGCCGCATTAGGCAAAACATTTTTGGCTAGGGCTGAAAGCTGACTGCATGTAAAGTAACTATATATATATATATAATATAAATGTATGTATATATGTGTGTGTGTGTGTGTGTATATATATATATATATATATATATATATATATATATATATACATACTTTATATATACATATATATACCCACACACGTATATTTAGTCTTTACATATATATGTCCACATATACATATTATAATAATATTATTTACTGTAATTATTAATATAATATATACATTACAGACCAAAAGTTTGGACAATATTGACAACATCTGAACATGTCACACCCCTTCTCGATTGACATATTTTACAATCAAGCGAAACGCAACAAAAATGCAACAAACACAGTGAAATATGAACGGTTGAAAAATAAACCCATTTATAATCTGATACATCACTAAGGTTTAGAACTTTGCCGTAAAAATCTCCTTCCGCGTCTGTCCCTGACTCACGCATTTCAGGCTGGCCGCTGTGGAAACGCTCCCCACCCACACTGCTTGGTGCCCCGTCTAAGCTGCTGTGACTTAGATTACCATAGTAACTAGTAGGGGTGTGGGAAAAAATCGATTGGAATACAAATCGCGATTTTCACGTTGTGCGATTCAGAATCGATTCTCATTTTTTAAATAATAAATTTTTTATTTTTTATTTATTTATTTTTTTTAATTTTTTTTTTTTTTTATCAATCCAACAAAACAATACACAGCAATACCATAACAATGCAATCCAATTACAAAACCAAACCTGACCCAGCAATACTCAGAACTGCAATAGAAAGGAGACACAAACACGACACAGAACAAACTAAAAGTAGTGAAACAAAAATTAATATTATCAATAACAGTATCAATATTAGTTATAATTTCAGCATAGCAGTGATTAAAAATCCGTCATTGACATTATCATTAGACATTTATAAAAATAAAAAAAAAGAACAATAGTTTCACAGTGGCTTACACTTGCATCGCATCTCATAAGCTTGACAACACACTGTCCAATGTTTTCACAAAGATAAAACAAGTCGTATTTTTGGTTCGTTTAATAGTTAAAACAAATTTACATTACAGGTGTGGCCTAATCCAATTCACAGTTGATCATAATTAGGCACAAACACTGCGGGCCAAACTTCTGATGTCTCGTGGGCCACACTGAAGACTCTGGCGCGCCATTAGTTGGTCATTGTTTTAGTACAATTCTGCACAGTGGGCAAAAAGGTAGCATGTGGGACTCCTAGTCAGGATATCGAGGGTTCGAATCTCCGCTCGGGCATTCCTGCGGGAGGTTTGCATATTCTCCCTGTGCAGGTTTTTCTCCAGGTGTTCTGGCTTCCCCTCGTATTTTACAAATATGAATTTTAGGACTAAATCATCCATAGGCGTAAATGGATGTTTGTCTATATGTCTGGGGATAGTGACCTGTCCAGGCTGCACCCTGTCTTTGCCCAAAATCAGCTGGGATAAGCTCCAGCTTACTCTTGACCCTAATTAGCAGCCTGTATCAAAATAACTCATATTTTAAATTAAATTGGACTCTAATGTACACTATAGGGATAGGTACCGTTCACATTTCAGTTGATACGGTACCTATTACCAGTACATGGTAATCAATATTTGTTGAACTTTGTGTGTGTTCAAATGTTGATTGTTGAAAATTAGCTTTTTTTAGTTAACATTTGATACTGAAATGTGATTACAGATGATTATTTAGTTTTTTTACACTTTTGAATCTCATTTGCAAGTATTATATTGTAGACTTTGCGTGCAGTTGCAATTCCAAGACGTTATATTGCAGTCGCGTGTAGTCAATGGTCTGTTGCCTTAGCTATGAAGTAGTCTTTGTTGCCCTTAAGTTGATTGTAACGTACATCTGAGTTGTTGTTTTCAGTACCAAATTTGTAAGTGTTATGGGCTTCACGGTGGGAGAGGGGTTAGTGCGTCTCGGGATCTTTCTGTGTGGAGTTTGCATGTTCTCTCCGTGAATGCGTGGGTTCCCTCTGGGTACTCCAGCTTCCTCCCAATTCCAAAGACATGCACCTGGGAATAGGTTGATTGGCAACACTAAATTGGCCCTAGTGTGTGAATGTTGTCTGTCTATCTGTGTTGGCCCTGCGATGAGGTGGCGACTTGTCCAGGGTGTACGCCGCCTTCCGCCCGATTGTAGCTGAGATCGGCACCATTGCCCCCCGCGACCCCAAAGGGAATAAGAGTTAGAAAATAGATGGATGGATGGAAAATCACCGCTCTAAATTGCTATTGCTAATCTTAAGCATGCCAATGCCAACTCCAATAAAAAAATTTGAATCTAGAGTAGCACATTTTTAAAAAAGTTGCCTTGCACTTTTGTTTTTGAGTGCCTTCTTTATATTACTGGTAACATTATAAGGCAAGCCGGCTGAGTCTGCTTGGAGTGCTATACTGCTTGTTTCCCGTCCAAGTGCTTGCGCCGGTGTCAAGTTTGCAAACGAACCTGTATGTGAAATATGGTACCGTTTGATTTTATGTGACTCTTTACCCACATTTTGGTTGGTAACCATTCCTACTCATGATTCTAACAAGGTAACCTAAATCATGACTGTGTCAAAAACACGTTTTTAAGCGATGATTATCACACAGACCACAAGACAGCAGCAAGACAACAAATCTTGCCTAGCGAGTAAAAAACTACATCAGGAGGTTGCCTACAGCCACAGCTGTTAATACCAATGTTTTAAAACCCGGCTCTTATTAGAGCTGATGATTATTTACTCATGAACTCTGCAAAAATGGTGGTTCCCCGATTCAGGAACCTTTGCATTAGACCGTGCAAGTGTATCTAATGTTGTGTCCTCTGCGTGTATATTAAAGCGAGGTCATCTCCCCTCGCCCCCTTAGGGGACCATTAAGGAGCAAATTCGTTCATCCAGTCCAGCTCCACTGCCATTAACGCTGAGCGCAGATGTTCTGTGGGAACCTTGCCGCCGTCGCCCACTTTTACCGTTACTGTTACTCAACAACACTAACAGGAAGTCATCCGCTTCATTTCCATGGAATGGGAAATGTAAGTATATATAAATATATCTATATACATACCTCAAGAGACAGGTGCGGGTAGGTCATTACTGGCTAGTGAGACGAAAACATTAGAAATGAAAGGTTTTTTGGTGCGCCGTGGTGAGCTTTTAGCTGGTTTTACGGCGACTCTTCAAAGCCATTGATTTCTCCAGCCTCACTTGAAAGACTTTCATTTCAACCACTTTTTCTGACATCAATCTGCAATCTGCACAGAAACACATTGGGCTCTTGTGATGCACTGCGAGTGTATTGATTTACCTTCCCATGTCTTCTTGCCTGCTTGAAACCAGACACCATTCACTGACAAAGATCCTCTTTGTCTTGCGCGATAGCCCACTCCCCATGCTTTATACCCTTCAATCCTCTCTTCCCCTTTTACTGCTTTCCTTCCTCAACAATCAGTCATGCTCATTTGGCAACTCTTTGCTTTAAACCTGTCTTGTTTTGCCTTTCAAAAACGGTAACTCAATATATTCCTTGTCTCGCCCAGCTGGTTATGTCCTTTTTATTCATTTAGATTGCCTTTATCTGCCCCGCATTTTTCCATATGTCTAAGATTCACAGTTACAAAAGGGCCTTAAGTGCCTTTCCTTAACAACGTCGGCCTTGGGGGGGTTGCACCACCCCACGCTGAGCTCAGCATCTTTTAACGGTGCACAGACAATACACTTAAAATGGACTTTAAAAAGGCGATGTATAATGAAAAATCTGTTTTATTATT
>NC_084618.1:67100489-67187441 GCF_033978795.1 Nerophis ophidion
TTCTTACGGCTTTGGGGCCACATATTTGACGTTTGACCCTTCAGTGGAAAAACAGCAACACAACACAACAGTTCCGTTGGAAATATGACAATTTGAAGAAAATCCAACATGTACAGTTTATGTTTACATTTTTGTGGTCGTTTGGAGCTTGCAGAGTCACTATCGCCGTTATTATGACGCTGTCATGGAGCAAACTAAGCACTGATTTTGCTGAAAAGGCAGATTTTTTACATACACCGACATTGTGGCTTCATTTTACCATAACATTTTTTAAAAACAATTAATGATAAATGTTTTTAAATGTACGTCTCTTATTAATGTATTTATTTTTAAATGTATTCATTTATCATTTTATGGAATTTATAAATACATTTTTGACAGCACCCACAAGGAAGAAAGAGTCCTATTTGAAGTTGATTCAATAATTTACACAAATACATAAAATGCATCCCATATTTCACTGTCAGTAACTACAGTTCGTCGCTACATCTGTAAGTGCAAGTTAAAACTCTACTCTGCAAAGCGAAAGGCATTTATCAACAACACCCAGAAACGCCGCCGGCTTTGCTGCGCCCGAGCTCATCTAAGATGGACTGATGCAAAGTGGAAAAGTGTTCTGTGATCTGACGAGTCTACATTTCTAATTGTTTGTGGAAACTGTGGACATTGTGTTCTGCGGACTAAAGAATAAAAGAACCATCCTCACTTTTATAAGCGCAAAGTTCAAAAGCCAGCATCTGTGATGGTATGGGGGTGTATTCGTGCCCAAGGCAAGGGTAACTTACACATCTGTGAAGGCACCATTAATGCTGAAAGGTACATACAGGTTTTGGAGCAACATATGTTGCCATCCAAGCAACGTCTTTTTCATGGACGCCCCTGCTTATTTATCATGTTAGACCCGCTCGACATCCATTGCTTTCGGTCCCCTAGAGGGAGGGGGGGCGGGGGGGGGGGGGTTGCCCACATCTGAGGTCCTCTCCAAGGTTTCTCATAGTCAGCATTGTCACTGGCGTCCCACTGGATGTGAATTCTCCCTGCCCACTGGGTGTGAGTTTTCCTTGCCCTTTTGTGGGTTCTTCCGAGGATGTTGTAGTCGTAATGGTTTGTGCAGTCCTTTGAGACATTTGTGATTTGGGGCTATATAAATAAACATTGATTGATTGATTGATTGATATTTCAGCAAGACAATGCCAAGCCCCATTCTGCACGTGTTACAACAGCGTGGCTTCTCAGTAAAAGAGTGCGGGTACTAGACTGGCCTGCTTGTAGTCCAAACCTGTCTCCCTTTGAAAATGTGTGGCGCATTATGGAGCGTAAAATACAACAACGGAGACCCCGGAAAGTGTTGAACAACTTAAGCTGTACACCAAGCAAGAATGGGAAAGAGTTCCGCCTGAAAAGCTTCAAAAATTGGTCTCCTAAGTTCCCAAACTTTTTACTGAGTGCTGTTAAAAGGAAAGGCACAATAATTTAAACAAATACATAAAATGCATCCCATATTTCAAAATATGACTAATTATTATCTAATAAAATGCATTTTTGTCTACTGTGTATTGTAGTCATTATGAATCGGACTATTAACATCCATCCAATTGTTTTACTATTATTGTTTTTGTTATCATGTACATGGATTTAAAAACCTTGTTATTCTTTGATGACTTATTACTAAATGTATACAAATATGTTGAAGACTGTATTTGTTTGAACTCCCACAGTAGATGATTGAAGGTTCCTTCATTCAAATGACATTTTATCAAGAAATGTATTTTTCCTAAAATATAAAAAAAATGTTATGTGCTAAAATAAATGGCTTGAGTTATTTTGAGCAAACATAACACTCTTTTTTTGTGCTTTTATGGATTTATAACAGTCCCTCTAGTTTTTATTTGACCCAGAGACAACCTCCTCAACAAACACTGATGGCGTTGTTATGGAAACCAGGTGGCCATTAAGCTCGGCTGGGACAAAGGTGCATAAAGTGACCTTTGCTTCATCAACGTCACACCAGATTATTCCATCTGGCCTCATAACAACAAAGTTATTGAGAAAAAAATAAAAGAATAATTCCGCACACACTGGAATGATCTTCTTCAACAAAAGTTAGTGAGGACTCTGTAGACATCCCATAATTCTTCATGTTGACCTGTTTTTTTTTGCTGATGTTTTTGCGACACCCATTTTTTTTTTACGCTGCTTTGACATCATAACGGAAAGTGGTGACAGGAAAAACAATGTCTAAAAATAACTGGGAGGTACAAAGAGATAAGATTAAAAAAATATGAACTCATTCAACAAAATTCCCATAATTTCATAAGGCAAACAAACATTTACAAAAAAATTATATTTTGGCATTATTTATATTATGGACTGTGGATGTTATTGTATATAAACTATATATATATATATATATATATATATATATATATATATATATATATATATATATACTATATACATATACATATATATATATATATATATATATATATATATATATATATATATATATATATAATTATGATGCAGTACTTATATTGTAAATTTATTTTAAATGCTATAAAACATACACAACATACATCCATTTTCTGCCACTGGTCCCATTAAAATATATTGTTATTATAAAATTCACAATAAAATATTAATATTATTACAATAGATATTAATTTATATTTGTTGGAACTTGATCCACTTTAGATTGTGTAAAAATAAAAAAAATGTCGTTTTTCTATATCTATAATAGTCTTTCCCTGTAGGAAAGACTAATTATTATCTAATAATTAGTTTAGCAATGAAAATGTGAATCACATGTTCACGGTTTGTCTTTCCCGAAAACTTTTATGAGATGTTGCCGTGTCATCACAGGTGTGATAACAGAATATCCAGAAAGTCCAAAGTCTCAAAAAGTTCCAACAAAAGTTATATGGCCATCCTGAACCACACCTTACGTACAAGAAAACTATACAGTACAACAGTAGTTTTAATACCTTACTCCATCCATCCATCCATCATCTTCCGCTTATCCGAGGTCGGGTCGCAGGGGCAGCAGCCTAAGCAGGGAAGCCCAGACTTCCCTATCTCCAGCCACTTCGTCCAGCTCTTCCCGGGGGATCCCGAGGCGTTCCCAGGCCAGCCGGGAGACATAGTCTTTCCAACGTGTCCTGGGTCTTCCCCGTGGCCTCCTACCAGCTGGACGTGCCCTAAACACATCCCTAGGGAGGCGTTCGGGTGGCATCCTGACCAGATGCCCGAACCACCTCATCTGGCTCCTCTCGATGTGGAGGAGCAGCGGCTTTACGTTGAGCTCCTCCCGGATGGCAGAGCTTCTCACCCTATCTCTAAGGGAGAGCCCCGCCACCCGGCGGAGGAAACTCATTTCGGCCGCTTGTACCCGAGATCTTATCCTTTCGGTCATGACCCAAAGCTCATGACCATAGGTGAGGATGGGAACGTAGATCGACCGGTAAATTGAGAGCTTTGCCTTCCGGCTCAGCTCCTTCTTCACCACAACGGATCGATACAACGTCCGCATTACTGAAGACGCCGCACCGATCCGCCTGTCGATCTCACGATCCACTCTTCCCCCACTCGTGAACAAGACTCCTAGGTACTTGAACTCCTCCACTTGGGGCAGGGTCTCCTCCCCAACCCGGAGATGGCACTCCACCCTTTTCCGGGCGAGAACCATGGACTCGGACTTGGAGGTGCTGATTCTCATTCCGGTCGCTTCACACTCGGCTGCGAACCGATCCAGTGAGAGCTGAAGATCCCGGCCAGATGAAGCCATCAGGACTACATCATCTGCAAAAAGCAGAGACCTAATCCCGTGGCCACCAAACCGGAACCCCTCAACGCCTTGACTGCGCCTAGAAATTCTGTCCATAAAAGTTATGAACAGAATCGGTGACAAAGGGCAGCCTTGGCGGAGTCCAACCTTCACTGGAAACGTGTCCGACTTACTGCCAGCAATGCGGACCAAGCTCTGACACTGATCATACAGGGAGCGGACTGCCACAATAAGACATTCCGATACCCCATTCTCTCTGAGCACTCCCCACAGGACTTCCCGAGGGACACGGTCGAATGCCTTCTCCAAGTCCACAAAGCACATGTAGACTGGTTGGGCAAACTCCCATGCACCCTCAAGAACCCTGCCGAGAGTATAGAGCTGGTCCACAGTTCCACGACCAGGACGAAAACCACACTGTTCCTCCTGAATCCGAGGTTCGACTATCCGGCGAAGCCTCCTCTCCAGTACACCTGAATAAACCTTTCCGGGAAGGCTGAGGAGTGTGATCCCACGATAGTTGGAACACACCCTCCGGTCCCCCTTCTTAAAGAGAGGGACCACCACCCCGGTCTGCCAATCCAGAGGTACCACCCCCGATGTCCACGCGATGCTGCAGAGTCTTGTCAACCAAGACAGCCCCACAGCATCCAGAGCCTTAAGGAACTCCGGGCGGATCTCATCCACCCCCGGGGCCTTGCCGCCGAGGAGCTTTTTAACTACCTCAGCGACCTCAGCCCCAGAAATAGGAGAGTCCACTACAGATTCCCCAGGCACCGCTTCCTCAAAGAAAGACGTGTTGGTGGGATTGAGGAGGTCTTCGAAGTATTCCCTCCACCGATCCACAACATCCGCAGTCGAAGTCAGCAGAACACCATCCGCACCATACACGGTGTTGATAGTGCACTGCTTCCCCTTCCTGAGGCGCCGTATGGTGGTCCAGAATCGCTTCGAAGCCGTCCGGAAGTCGTTTTCCATGGCTTCCCCGAACTCTTCCCATGTCCGAGTTTTTGCCTCCGCGACCGCTAAAGCTGCACACCGCTTGGCCCGTCGGTACCCGTCCACTGCCTCCGGAGTCCTATGAGCCAAAAGAACCCGATAGGACTCCTTCTTCAGCTTGACGGCATCCCTCACTGCTGGTGTCCACCAACGGGTTCTGGGATTACCGCCACGACAGGCACCAACAACTTTGCGGCCACAGCTCCAATCAGCCGCCTCGACAATAGAGGTTCGGAACATGGTCCACCTTACTATGTTGTATAAAATAGCTGCATTACCGTCTTTATGATGTCTAAAGCAAACACGTCAATCGTATTATCCTTCCGTCATGACTGTGTGTGTACGTGCAGGAAATACATGTGCTGAAGTGAATAATATTTATATAGAGCTTTTTTGGAGTGACTCAAAGCGCTTTACATAGTGAAACCCAACATCTAAGTTACATTTAAACCAGTGTGGGTGGCACTGGGAGCAGGTGGGTAAAGTGTCTTGCCCAAGGACACAACGGCAGTGACTAGGTGGGCAGAAGCGGGGATCGAACCTGGAACCCTCAAGTTGCAGGCACGGCCACTCTACCAACCGAGCTATACCAATCATCTGTCACTCATATCTATATAATAATTTGTGCCTACCAACTGTACCATACAAATATTTTCTTTAGTCCAGTACCTACCGTTTAGTTTGTATAGGCACCGTTTGTATAATATACATGTTGTGTAGTATATGTACCAACCATATACCACACATGCAATATTAATCATATGGATGTACCATTCATAAACTATTTACAATACCCAAAATCAGTGAAGTTGTTACGTCGTGTAATTCATAAATAAAAACAGAATATAATGATTTGCAAATCCTTTTTAACTTATATTCAATTGAATAGACTGCAAAAACAAGATATTTAATGTTCAAACTGAGAAACTTAATTTTCTTTTTTGCAAATAATCATTAACTTAGAATTTAATGGCAGCAACACATTGCAAAAAAGTTGGCACAGGGGGATTTTTACCACTGTGTTACATGGCCTTTCCTTTTAAAAACACTCAGTAAATGTTTGGGAACTGAGGAGACCAATTTTTGAAGCTTTTCAGGTGGAATTATTTGCTTGATGTACAGTTTAAGTTGTTCAACAGGTCTGGATTACAGACAGGCCAGTCTCGTACCAGCACTATTTTACTATGAAGCCTTGCTGTTGTAACATGTGGCTTGGCATTGTCCTGCTGGAATAAGCAGGGGCGTCCATGATAACAATGCTTGGATGGAAAAATATGTTGCTCCAAAACTTGTATGTACCTTTCAGCATTAATGGTGCCTTCACAGATGTATAAGTCACCCATGCTTTGGGCACTAATACACCCCCATACCATCACAGATGCTGGCTTTTGAACTTATAGCCTATAACAGTCTGGATGGTAATTTTCCTCTTTGGTCCGGAGGACACGACGTCCACAGTTTCCTAAAACTTTTTGAAATGTGGACTTGTCAGACCACAGAACACTTTTCCACTTTGCATCAGTCCATCTTAGATGAGCTCCGGGCGCAGCGAAGCCGGCGACGTTTCTGGGTGTTGCTGACAAATGGTTTTCGTTTCGAATAGTAGAGCTTTAACTTGCACTTATAGATGTAGCGACAAACTACAGTTACTGACAGTGGTTTTCTGAAGCGTTCCTGAGCCCATGTGGTGATATCCTTTACACACTGATGCCAACCATATACCGTTCAGGCAATGTTGTATACTAGTATGTACCTTTAATTGACCTACTGTATACAATATAGTAGTATTTACGTTCTATTGACCAACAATGTACTGTAATATAGTAGTATGCACCCTCCCTATACCATTCATACCATCCAATATATGATTTACCTTCAATTAAACATTATTGCAATTTAGTATAAGAATTGACCTTCAAAATAATACACTTTGTCATATACCTCCATATATGCAGTTGTGTGTACAGCATTGTCCATTGATCCACCAAGCAATATAGTATACTAGTACAACTGTATATACCATCCATGCATCATAGTATCTTTGTATGTACCTTTCATGCATTAATTTATACTAGTGTAGTGTGTACCTTCCATTGACCTACTAGTACACTATGCTAATATGTAGCCTACCTTCTATTGGCCCACAATGCAATTCAGTATACTAGTATGTACCTTCTATGCATTTAGTATTGTAGTATGTACCCTCCATGCATGATAGTATACTAGTATGTACCTTCCATTGACCCAATAGTACACTTTACTAACATGTGGCCCACAATGCTATATAGTAAACTAGTACATGCATTATAGTATACTAGTATATACCTTCCATGCCTTATGGAATACTAGTATGTATCTTCCATTGAATATACTATAGGGTAGGCTATGTACTAGTATATAGCCTACCCTGATTGACCCACAATGCAATATACAAACCCAGTTTCCATATGAGTTGGGAAATTGTGTTAGATGTCAATATAAACAAAATACAATGATTTGCAAATCCTTTTCAACCCATATTCAGTTGAGTATGCTACAAAGACAACATATTTGATTTTCAAACTGATAAACATTTTTTTTTTGCAAATAATCATTAACTTTAGAATTTGATGCCAGCAAAACGTGACAAAGAAGTTGGTAAAGGTGGCAATAAATACTGATAAAGTTGAGGAATGCTCATCAAACATTTATTTGGAACACCCCACAGTGAAAGCCATTTATCAACAACATCCAGAAACGCCGCCGGCTTCTCTGGGCCCGAGATCATCTAAGACGGACTGATGCAAAGTGGAAAAGTGTTTTTTGGTCTGACCTGCGCTGAGTCTACACTTGAAATTGTTTTTGGAAATATTCGATATTGTGTCATCCGGACCTAAGGGGAAGCGAACCATCCAGACTGTTATCGATTCAAAGTTCAAAAGCCAGCATCTGTGATGGTAGGGGGGTGCATTAGTGCCAAAGGCATGGGTAACTTACACAACTGTGAAGGCACCATTAATGATGAAAGGTACATACAGGTTTTGGAACAACATATGCTGCCATCTAGGCACCGTCTTTTTCATGGACGCCCCTGCTTATTTCAGCAAGACAATGCCAAGCCACATTCAGCAAGTGTTAAAACAGCGTGGCTTCATAAAAAAAGAGTGCGGGTACATTCCTGGCCCGCCTGCAGTCCAGACCTGTCTCCCATCGAAAATGTGTGGCGCATTATGAAGCGTAAAATAAAACAGCGGAGACCCCGGACTGCTGAACGGCTGAAGCTCTACATACAACAAGAATGGGAAAGAATTCCACTTTCACAGCTTCAACAATTAGTTTCCTCAGTTCCCAAACATTTATTGAGTGTTGTAAAAATAAAAGGTGATGTAACACAGTGGTGAACATGCTCTTTCCCAACTACTTTGGCACGTGTTGCAGCCATGAAATTCTAAGTTAATTGTTGTTTGCAAAAAAAAATAATGTTTATGAGTTTGAACACCAAATATCTTGTCTTTGTAGTGCATTCAATTGAATATGTGTTGAGAAGGATTTGCAAATCATTGTATTCCGTTTATATTTACATCTAACACAATTTCCCCACTCATATGGAAACGGGGTTTGTAGTATGTACCTTCTATGCATTATGGAATACTAGTATTTATCATCCATTGACCCGTTAGTACACTATACTAGTATATAGCCCACCTTCCTTTGACCCACTATGCAGTACCATAGCATAACTAGTATGTACCTCCTACATACAATGTTTGTGTGCGTTATTGTATACAAATGCTGTGATTGGCTGGCAACCATTCTTGGGGCGTACCCTGCCTGTCACCGTCAACTGTGATAGGCTTACCTGTTACTAGAAGTATAGAAAAGGGATGGATGTATATTAATGTACATAATATTCACCATCCATGCATTACAGCAGTGGTTCTCAACCTTTTTTCAGTGATGTACCCCCTTTGAACATTTTTTAAATTCAAGTACCCCCTAATCAGAGCAAAGCATTTTTGGTTGAAAAAAAAGATGAAGTAAAATACAGCACTATGTCATCAGTTTCTGATTTATTAAATTGTATAACAGTGCAAAATAGTGCTCATCTGTAGTGGTCTTTTTTGAACTATTTGGATTTTTTTTTTTAAATAACTAAAAACTTGTTGAAAAATAAACAAGTGACTCAATTATAAAAAAAGATTTCTACACATAGAAGTAATCATCAACTTAAAGTGCCCTCCTTGGGGATTTTAATAGAGACCCATCTGGATTCATGAACTTAATTCTAAGCATTTCTTCACGAAAAAAGAAATATTTAACATCAATATTTATAGAACATGTCCACAAAAAATCTAGTTGTCAACACTGAATATTGCATTTCTTTTCACAGTTTATGAACATACATTCATATTTTGTTGAAGTATTATTCAATAAATATATTTATAAATGATTTTTTAATTGTTGCTATTTTTAGAATATTTAAAAAAAAAAAATCTCACGTACCCCTTGGCATACCTTCAAGTACCCCTAGGGGTACGCGTACCCCCATTTGAGAACCACTGCATTATAGCATACTAATATATTGTCTGTCTATCTGTGTTGGCCCTGCGATGAGGTGACGACTTGTCCAGGGTGTACACCACCTTCTGCCCGATTGTAGCAGAGATAGGCGCCAGCGCGCCTAACGACCCCAAAAGGGAATACGCGGTAGAAAATAGATGGCTATACCTTGCATAAATGATTTAGACAATGTACTATCTAAATGCAATGGATGTATTATATATATTTCATATACTATGTACCTCCAATGCAATATAGTACAAACCACTGTTAAGTACCATCCATATCCATACAGCATTAATACAATGCAGGTGACTGGTATAAAACAGCCCCACCTTGTGGCAGCTAACGGGAGGGTTTCTTTCATTGCAACGTGAACGGTCTATAAAATGAAAACATCGATTATTTTTGTAACAAAATGTTTTTTATTGGCTTCTCTAATCCTTTCATCGTCTCAATAACAAGTACAGCCTGGGAAATCATGTCACGAGGGTCTACAACTAGGAAGACAAAGGAACAGGGGAGGCTTCTGCTACAACATTTGGTATTGAGGTGACAGTCAGAAACAAAAAAGCCATAAAAATCATGCATGCTTGATAAAAACTCAAAAAAAAAAAATAAACAAAACAAAAATAAAAATAAAAAAACAAACACACGTTTTTAGTGTTTTTGTACATTTTTTGTAAACAATATCCTTCTAGAGTTCATATCAAAAAGACATTTATGGCAAGTAACAAAAATAAGGGATATAGATAGCATGAGAGAGAGAGAAAAAAAAAAGAGTGTCCTATGAGGCATCTAGAATGCAACACTGCTTGGCATGGATGTTTTCACAATTATAAAAAAAAAAAAAAAAAAAAAAATACATTTTGCATTTTGACAAGTCACTTGCTCTCTATCATTGTAAACAGTGTAAAAATGATTATACAATATGTCGACGCTATTCTACAAATATTTCCACTACATACATGAAACGCGTGTCCCTGCTTTTCTTACGCTTTTTGTGATATGAGGTATATTTAGTCAATCTTATTGTCTTTAAAAATTCCACCCCTCACTCTCCCATTTATTAAAAGCATAGTTAGTGTTTGGAATAGACTGCTCAGTCAAGTCTATTTTTCCCGCTGATCGGAGCAGCTTTTGGGGTAAAATACCAAACAAAACAAAACAAACAAACAAAAAAAAAAGGGGGTCTGTGTTACGGCGACTAAATTAAATATCAACCCTGGCTGCCGGGATAGCGAGGATGGCTTTAAAACCACGGAAGACAAAGAAGGCCATTGTTCATTCTTGTGAGTGCAGGCTGCTGCATATTCAAGGAGGCGTGTAGTATAAATTAACTCTTCTGCTTGCATTGCTGCTACAAACAAGTGTGGAGAATAAATAAAAGGGTTGTGGGATCCAGCATGTTAGCCAAAAAGCTCTTTCAAAACCAAAAAAAAAAAGACATTTAAATACAAGGAGCTACTCTCAAAATATTGTATAACAAAGTTATGGCAAATCCTCTTTTTACACAAGAAAAATACCCACCCCTCCCCTTTCTAGCAACAAAACACAGTAAAAAATGCCCATGCTGACTCAGCGCCCCCTCCCCATTAAAACCATAATCCCACCCTCCCCTGACCCCTCTTCACAGTTTTCTCCTTTAAAAATAATGAAGCACAAATTGAATGGGTTATTGTTTCCAATGGTGATATGTTGAAAAAAAGTGCTTGTTTGATTCCGTTGACAAAAAAAAACAAAACAAAACAGCAAAGGAGTGAGGCGACTTGGCGTGTTCCCAAGTCTTTTCCTACAGGCTGGTGTTTCATCTCCGACACAACACAACGGTGTCGTCATTTGGACCAAGACCCACGCGGGAGACACCAAGCATGTTGGCGTGTAGTAAAATTGTCAAAAAACAAAACAAAATCAAAAGGTCTGTTTCAAAGTACACCTGTAAAAACTGTGCTAATTGCATCATCATACAAAGTCTTATTACACAATTTTGACTATTTCCTGAGTTCATACGTTTCTTGTAACAGACAATATATACTTTTTTTTTTTTTTTTTTTTGCCATTTGAGTTCTGGGCTTTCCCTGCCACAACATTATTACTTTATGGTATGCTGATTGATAAAAAGGTTCAGAAAGAAAAAAAGGAAAAGTTCATCTCTACCCCCTAAATGTTGTTTTTTTCAAATGACATTTAAATCTACCGTTGTACGCTCATATCAAAAAATCACTACTTGTAAAGCGACTAAATAGAAACGAGAAGTTTAAAAAAGAAAAAAAATTGCATTTGAGGCCATGGCGGACCCTCCCTGGTCGTGTTTGCATCAACATTTAATGGCAGTGTTTAAAAAAATAAAATAAAAAAAATCAAGAATATTTTGCTTCAAGAACAAAATGGGGGCGGGTTAAAGGGGGTGCAGGTGGACAAGAAGAGCACCCCCTTACCCCAACCGGATTCACCTCGTTTGACCCTTATCTGAAACTTTGGCTTGTCGGGGTTTTTGATCCTGTACTCGCTGGCTCGCTGACGTCAGCTAGCAAACTGCTATACCCTGAGAATTCTGACACTGGAGTCCGTATTCTGTGGTCCACCTCCGCGCTGGGGGGGTCGCTGCCGTAGCTGAGAGGCGTGCGGCGCCCTGACTTGAACTGGGAGCCAAAGGCCTGGGCGAAATTCTCAATCTGGTATGTGGTTTCTTTAGGAGGGTTCAAGGGGGACAGCTCCGAGTAACTGGAGCCGTTGGCTGGCGCGGCGCTCCCCCCGGCTTTGGCTGGTTGCCCCTTGGAGCCGTCCGCCTGGGCGGTCAGGTCCTGGGGTAGGCTGAAGGCTCCAGGGGAGTGCTGCTTCTCCAGCTGCTCTGTCAACTCCTGAGATGGAGTCAACTGCTGGTGGCTGCTGGGCTCCAGACTGAGGTGGAAGCCCGTTTGGGAGGGGGAGCCCACCAGCATGCCGTAGTGGGACTTGGAGGAGGACGAAGAGGACGTCGAAGAGGTGGCGGCAATGGGCAGCGGGGAAGATACGGTGGGGGGGTAACCGCAGTCCAGCGGCGATGTGCTGTAGACGTGCTTGTCGGAGAAGAGCGGCCCGGTGGGACTGGAGCTGCTGGACAGGAGCGGGAAAGGACCCGTGGGGCCGAGGCTGGGGAAGGGTCCGCTGTGGCTGGTGCGCTCCAGCGCCTGTAGGAGAAACTTGGAGTACTCGCTCATCACAGCGGTTTTATCACCGCCGTTGGCAGCGTCGTCCTCCAGCTCGGGGGTGACGGGGGCCGCCGGCTGGAGGTCAACGTGGTGCGGGTGATCTGACAGGTCGAACGCCACATCGTGATGGTGTGCTCCTTCCGGTTTGTGGCTGTAGTGGTCCAGCAGGCTTTGCAGGACCTCATC
The DNA here is from genome assembly GCF_033978795.1 of Nerophis ophidion. Taxonomy (NCBI): domain Eukaryota; kingdom Metazoa; phylum Chordata; class Actinopteri; order Syngnathiformes; family Syngnathidae; genus Nerophis; species Nerophis ophidion. Next base: position 67,113,192 of record NC_084618.1, read on the forward strand.
CGGGATGCCCGACTTGTCGTGCTTGAGTTCCAGCGGCGAAGTGTCCAGCATAGCCAGCGTGGGTTCGGGCCCCAAAGAAGCCTGGATGACGCTGCTCCCCTGCGACGCCATGTGAAGAGAGCCCGCGCCGTAGTCGTTGTTTACAGCGTGGAGATATCGCCGTTTTTTTACAAACTGCATGGCATCGTCATAGTTGCTGTTGGTGGTGGGCCCCTGCTTGGCACCCCCCTGGAGGAGACCCATGTTATCCAGCCCAGAAGCTTCCACGTGATCCAGGGACACAGCTTTTTGGCCTAACAGTTTTTGTCCATCAGTACTGTCTTCCAGAGAAAGGAGACTCTTATCCAGGCTCTTGCGGCCTGTTTTCTTGAATAACAGTTTGGGAGTGCGCCCCTGCATGGCGGGACCTGAGCCTGAGGGTTGCTCCATGCCAAAGTCCTGCAGGCCTAGGTCACGCGCCATTGCCTCTGAGGACGCTAATGACGCCACTACGTTCTTCTTCCGCTTGCGCTCGCCGCCTTCCCCGTTTTTGGACTTGGCTCGCTTGCGTCCAGAGGTGGTGGCGTTTCCCTGAGTGAGTGAATAGCTGCCCTGGCCGAGCTCAGCGTCGCTGAACTCCAGCATGTTTGGGTCCAGGCCCTTCTTTATGGCTTCTCCGCATGTCCTCTTGTGCTTCAGTAACCGGTCAGTTCTTGAAAAAAACTGAAGACAAGAACAGATTTTCACTTTAAGAACATATTACTTGCATGACATATATTACTGTAGTTGCGGCCTCTGCTCTAATGGACGCCATTCCTTCATTAACCACCACACCCCATCACAAATAAATGCCAGCCATTGTTTTCACCCCAGCAGGTAAAAAACTAACAGTAGACGTAACTACCACAGCATAACACCTTCACAAGACAGCAGACATCTGTACGGCTGGCATTTAAATATGCAGCTTTAACTAGGGATGTCCCGATCCAGGTTTTTGCACTTCCGATCCGATACCGATATTGTTTTTGCACTTCCGATCCGATACTGGCCTATCTGAGCATGTATTAAAGTTTAAAGTTATTTAGCCTACTTAGTTGACAGATTCATGTTGAAAAGGGTTTTAGTACTCTTGATGACAACTAGCCAGCTGAATTAGGTGAGTTTGAATAATACACAATGGTTGGTATTCAAGGATAAACACAAAATAGAAAAAATTATACATGACAAACAGAAATGGCATCATTAAACAGTAAAAAAAGTGAACAGTATAAAGTGCAAATAATGCTGTAAACATTATTTAAAAAAGCAAAACACACAAACAACCTGAGTGGGATAAAATGTCTATAACTCAACATCAATACTTGCTCTTGAACAAGTGTAAACTTAAAAAAAAAAAAAAAAATCTACTAGGGGTGACTGGGGACAATTGAAGTCCATGCATAATGGGGAGATTCTTTCTAACAAAGACGAGCGCTTCAAGATGCTCAGGTGCCAGCCTGCTCCTGTGTCCATCAATGATGAGTACTAAAAAGCCTCTCACTCTTAAGAGTCATTCAAATGTCTTACAACTTTACCAGCACACTTGCCTTTATGGTGGCATGTTGTGCACTCCATCTCTTCATCTTTTTCGTTTTGTAGGGTAAAATAATCCCACACAGCTGACATTTTTCCCGTAACTTTTAATTCACACGGCCGTCTTAACGGTTAGAACACAGACCTGTGGATGTGTTGAAGGTGTGCTGGAAAATGCGGAACGGAGCGCAGGGAGCAGCAGAAGAGTGGAAATGTATTATTTAAATCGGTGCGTTGGAAAACACGGACCAGATTTTTTTTTAAAACTGGATCGGCATTTTTCCATGCCTTGCCGATACGCATTTTTGGGCAAATATCGGCGGCCGATCCGATCCAAATATCGGATCTGGACAACCCTAGCTTTAACTAATTACTGGTGAACTTCACTGAGGGACAATAGCAGCAATAATGTAGACTATTATATTCATACGTGTATAATTTCCAATAAACCATATTTAATAGTATTACTAAATCATCAAAGCATCTATCGCAATTTTGTAATTATATCAACCAAAATAAATACATGTATTTATTATATTTGTATTATAATCCCAAATAATTATAAATAAAATATAAATAAATCAAAAATACTATTAAAAATGTTTCTGTACAAATAGAGATCCCTATAATAAATGCTGGGTACGTTCCCAATTACTAAATAAATACTCTGATCACTGTGTGGAAAAAGCGAACTCATATTTAAGTATAATTTAAAACTAAAAAGTAAACTTTATAAAAGTGGAGAAAAAAAAAAGTCCCAAGTATAAAAACATAAAGCATAGTAATGAGGGGTGCTAAAATAATGTATTCACATCCAAATTGTGATTCTTATTATCCCGATTCTAAATACATTCATAATAATAAATACAAAAAATACAATTGGAACCACATCATCAGTAGGGTAAAACCAGGCCTGTGATTCGAAACTAATGAATAAGACTTTAAATAAGCAGGGGGCCTGAGGGCCGCAGGTCACCAGCCAGGTGGCACCCGAAGCCAAATTCCTGATTTTCCACCAATGGAACATGCAAACATTAGCAAAAAATACACCATTTAAAGATGTTTTAGTGTTTAAAGAATTGAAAAATATCAACAGAGATTACATAAATACTTACCCCATTCATCCGAATGAATCACTATGTCTGTTTTAGTCACTACGTTATTTAGTCACTACAATAAATACAACTTGTGTTCACATCCACAGAAACACATGGGTTAGCCTACTCTATACAGTATATACAAACTTACTTGTGTTCACTTCACAGCCACAGATGGTACATCTAGTTATTTACATTTACACATTACTTTGGTTTATTCACACATTACTTTGGCATTTTTGCTTTCTGGCAAATTTCTGAGCAGCTTGCATTTTCCTTTTTGTTTCTGCTTTAGTGAATCGTGCCTTGGCTTTTAAAGCCAATTTCTGTCTCTTTGACTCCCTCTCCACTTCTAACTGCTCCAAATGTAAAAATCATAAAGAGTACAAACAATGTTAATTCTTTGCATTTTCCTTTTTGTTTCTGCTTTAGTGAATCGTGCCTTGGCTTTTATAGCCAATTTCTGTCTCTTTGACTCGCTCTCCACTTCTAACTGCTCCAAATGTAAAAATCATAAAGAGTACAAACAATGTTAATTCTATTAGCTAGCTTCCTTTTTCTTTATAGCCATTTGTGATTTATAGCATGAAATAAATATATTGCAGTCATGTTGTTAATGTTTCCAAATGATTCAACTATTCAATGTCAAAATAGAAACAGTAGACATAACGACCAAAGTGTCAGCTGCTGTCTTGTTCTAAAACACCATTGAAAATTAAATGTATAATTTAGACAGGCTATACTGTAGCAAAAGCCATCACGTTTGCCACAATCATATGTGTTCTTAAATGTGTATTCCACGTCTTCCATGTCGAGAGCAGTTTTGATTTGGGCTTAATGGAAAACAACTAAAATGAATGTGTTCGCCATCGTTTTATCCAGACGCATTCATTTGTCCAAAGTTGGCCAAGTAGACACATTGTGGGTTTCTTGGACGGCGTCTATATCGCTAAAAGAAAAATCTAAAGGTAGTGAAGTCCCCCTGCCATCTTCCAATAGTTTTTTAAATATAGAAATCGCCCCGTTAAATATTCCTTCTCTTCTCCGACTCTCTTGTCGTCATTTGGGATGTGCATGTGCACATCTGTTGTGATTAACCCTGCCTGGTTCGAGGACCCGCCCTATCTTGCCTCTGATTGGCCTGTCCATAATGTTTTGCCCTAATCTTAACCAATTGTGACTCATCATAGTAAACCAACCAACCAACCAACCAACCAACCAATCATGGATTTTCTTATATGTAAACCAACCAGTCACCATTGATGTTTCCCGTATACTTTGTCCTCTGCCCGTGGAGTTGCTTCGCTACATAGCTTCGATTTTTAAGTTAGCTAATTTTTAATGAAAAACCGTAGTTTTTACCACTGGAGTATCCAAAACCGTACTCATTGCAGGAAACCGTAGTTGTTGACAGGTATGGCAAAGATACAGATCAAGATTTTAACACACAATGCGGGTCAGCAATAAACTAAAAATATTTTTTCATATTTTTACAAATAAAAAAGACGGATGACCAACTATAGATGGAAAAATCACATGCCTGTAAAACTAATACCATTTTATTTTTAATCTATTTTTTTATAGATGTCCCTTACATCAGTGGTTCTCAACCTTTTTTCAGTGATGTACCCCAGTGAGCATTTTTTAATTCAAGTACCACCTAGTCAGAGCAAAGCATTTTTGGTTGCAAAAAAGAGATTAAAAAAGTAAAATACAGCACTATGTCATCAGTTTCTGATTTATTAAATTGTACAACAGTGCAAAATATTGCTTACTTGTAGTGGTCTTTCTTGAACTATTTACAAAAAAAATATAAAAATAACTAAAAACTTGTTGAAAAATAAACAAGTGATTCAATTATAAATAAAGATTTCTACACATAGAAGTAATCATCAACTTAAAGTGCCCTCTTTGGGGATTTTAATAGAAATCCATCTGGATTCATGAACTTAATTCTAAACATTTCTTCACAAAAAAAGAAATCTTTAACATCAATATTTATGGAACATGTCTCCAAAAAATCTAGCTGTCAACACTGAATATTGCATTGTTGCATTTCTTTTCACAGTTTTTCACATTCATATTTTGTTGAAGTAGTATTCAATAAATATATTGATAAAAGATTTTTGAATTGTTGCTATTTTCAGAATATTTTTGAAAAATCTCACGTACCCCTTGGCATACCTTCAAGTACCCCCAGGGGTACGCGTACCCCCATTTGAGAACCACTGCCTTACATCATCTCCACGCTTACTTGATGCACGTATACTTTAACTTTTGTACAAGCATTTGTAACCTATAACCTGTTTTGAAAAGGTTGAATTATGTTTTTTATACCAAATATATTGTGAGAATAGGTTTAACTCGAGAATTGACTCTAAATCAATCATAACACCAAGAATCGGATTCAAATCTTGCGTTGTGGTAAGATTAACATCCCTAATAGTGCTATATACACTACAAAATATAACGCCAAAAATAATATTCCCAGACACGATCATCATGAACTGGGAATTATAAAAAAATTATTTTCAGATAAAAATTACACAAATGCATGTATAAAGTGTGTTGTGGCCTACTTGTTGGCATGTATCGCAGCGATACGGCTTCTCGCCGCTGTGCGTCCTCTTGTGTCGCTCCATGTGGTACTTCTGGATAAAACGCATGTTGCACTGGTCACAGCTAAAAGGCTTTTCCCCTGAAACGATACACAATGGTTACAATTTGAATGCAATATTTCCTAAGGTATAGGGGGGAAAGAAACAAGACACTCACCACTGTGGATTTTTTCGTGCCGCTGGAGGAGGTACTTCTGAATGAAGCTCATGTTACACTGACTGCACCGAAAAGGCCTCTCACCTGTGCGATCAAAAGTACAACCATCCGCCCACCCACATTAATCACAGCTCAGCAGAAATACATATATTATACCTTTTTTTGACTTTAAGACAAAGACAAACTTTTGATTTAGCTATCCTTCCCATAGCCGGGTGAGAAATTCCCGGCAAAGGCACTGACTAATACGCCCAGAAAGACATGAGTGATCAATGAGTCATGCCCCTGACAGTCCGCTCTTAGGCACATGTGGTGAAGGAGAGATGACGTTATGCTCACTTGACACCGTTTTTCATGTCCTTTGGGTCTAAAGCTTTGCAACAAGACAGAAAAAAAAAGAAGCAGTGAAAGCCGCTCACCTGTGTGTATGAGCACGTGTCTGCGCAAATGATAGGAGCTGCGGAAGGCAGCATTACAGTGCTCGCAGATATGTGGCTTGGAGTTGGGGGACAGGCAGGCTCCGTCCGCATCCAACATCATAGCCTGGAAGGACAGGACCATGGTAGGGGGGATGATGCCACAACCATCAGCGTCATATTAAACTCATTTAACCCAAACCAAGCCAAGCATTCGCCAATAGCTTACAATTAAAGGCCTACTGAAATGAGACTTTCTTATTTAAACGGGAATAGCAGGTCCATTCTATGTGTCATACTTGATCATTTTGCGATATTGCCATATTTAAGAATTTAGTAGAGAACATCGACGACAAAGTTCACAACTTTTGGTCGCTAATAGAAAAGCCCTGCCTTTACCGGAAGTATGTGCGCGTGACGTCACGAGTTGCAGGGCTCCACACATTCACATTGTTTTTAATGGGAGCCACCAGCAGTAAGAGCAATTCGGACAGGGAAAGCGACAATTTCCCCATTAATTTGAGCGAGGATGAAAGATTTGTGAATTAGGATATTGATAGTGAAGGACTAGGAAAAAGAAAAAGAAAAAGCGACGGCTCCGGGCGGCGGCAGTGTGAGCGTTTCATATGTAATTAGACACATTTACTAGGATAATTCTGAAAGATCCCTTATCTGCTTATTGTTTTAATAGCCTTTTAAAAAGCTGCTGCAGGACGACGAATAATCCAATGATTTCTCCGGTAAAATATATATCACAATTTCCCCATCCAAAAACATGCTGGTTGACGTAGAGAAAACATGTTCGCTTGACCACTCCGTTTCACAACAAACAAAGAAACACCGGCTGTGTCTCGGTGCTAAAGACAGTTGCAATCCACCGCATTCCACCAACAGCATTGTTCTTTATAGTCTCCATTATTAAATGAACAAATTGCAAAAGATTCAGCAACACAGATGTCCAAAATACTGTGTAATTATGCGGTTAAAGCAGATGACTTTTAGCCGCGAGTGGTGCAGGGCTAATATTTCCTGACAGTCCGTGACGTCACACGTACGCGTCATCATTCCGCGACGTTTTCAACAAGAAACTCGCGGGAAATTTAAAATTGCAATTTAGTAAACTAAAAAGGCAGTATTGGCATGTGTTGCAATGTTAATATTTCATCATTGATATATAAACTATCAGACTGCGGGTCGGTAGGAGTGGATTTCAGTAGGCCTTTAAAGGTTGTATACATAACAATGAGAATAATGATTAGTTTGGATTTTTGATATAAAATGATGGCATTGCACTACAAAATGTAGTAACATGGAGGGATTATCAAAAATGCAATGGAAATATAGAAAATTGTAGTCAAGTCCATACCAGAGAACTTTAATAAGACTATCCTGTTAAAACAATCAGATTTATTTCAAATTTGATAAAAGGGGCTGAGAGAAAGTGGTGTTGTAATATTAGAAGAATATACTTTTAATCCTACAGGAGATAAATATAATAACATTATTGTGGTAATTATGTCATAGTATTACCACAAAAGGTTGCAATATGCTACAATCACATTTTTTAAATAAAATAAAAATTAAGTCATACAGTTACGAGGAGAAAGATGTTATCCTACATAAATTAAGTAATTTATGTACCGGTACAATGTAACAAGAATCTAAATATTTTTCAGTCAGAAAATTAATGTTCAAAAAATTTTTTTGTGACAGTGTTATAAAAGAACAGGACTTTAGGGCTGCAGCTACCAATTATTTTTGTAATTGAGTAATCTGTTTTTTTTTAAATCACATAAAACAACTTTATAACCTCAAGCCATATTTTATGGAAAACAAAACACATATTTTGCTTACCATAACTTTCTCCCCAGTAAATCCATATCCTTACAATTATAAAATCACATTTAACATGTGTGCTTTATTAAACAATGTACACATAATTGTAGTGGTTTGTGTTCTGGTTTGTGCAGCCCTTTGAGACACTAGTGATTTAGGGCTATATAAGTAAACATTGATTGATTGATTGATAATTAAGAGTTCCATGCACACAGATTTGATCAATATATTTTGGTGACTGTTTAAACAATTAATTAAAGTAACATCAAATAAATTCTTAAGTTAATCATTTAGTTGTTGCAGCCCTACTTGATTTGATTAAATTTACAGATACATGTGAAACAAAGTATCTATTTAGTTCCCCTGTATATTGTCTTATGACAAAACAAAGTAATGTATTTTTAGGTTTTTAATGCTCTTGACCACTAAAATAATATTTTATAATATTTTGTCATTTGTAAACAGATGGTAAAAATAATTCCTAAATTTCTAGTTAATTCTCCAAATTCCTTATCCTCCAGTGGTAAGTTTTCATACTGACAACGGAAACAAGGTGCGCCAGTGAAACTCTCGACATTTAAAATGTATTCAACAGTCAGAAATTGCAATACATTTCAAGCTCTTTGTGCGAAGTGTAAGATATTTTTTAACCTTGATGAGAAGGCAGCATTCAAATTGAAGATTGTTTAGGTAGGATGGCTAACTAACCTTTGCAGAGTCGTTGCGTTTCCTTCGGGCTTTGCCTCCCTGTCCATCCCCATTGGTCCTCCTGCCTCTTTTACCTGAGGACTCTTTTGGCTCTTTACCCGATCGTCCTGACATCTACATTTAAAGCACAATTTAAATGATCTCATGATTTCAAGTTGCTAGAAGAGTAAAGCATTCCCAACCACTACTGACCGGTTCTCCAAGGGAGCGAACATTGCTGTGGCTGAGATCATGCAGCAGCATGTTATGGGGATTTTGGTGGTGGTTGCCGTAAGACATGTCCGGCATGTCAGTCCCGCTTTTCCCGGGGCCCGCTCCGCCACAATTCATCCCCACGCCGCCCCCTGCTCCTCCTCCACCGTAGAGAGGCATGCGATAATCCAGCTCGCTTAGCCGCTCCTGTTTGATGCCCATGCTGTGGAGGAAGCCCCCCGTGTTAGCGGTGGCGGAGCCCTGGTTGTTGTTGAGGTGGTGGTGGTGGTGGTGATGGTCCGGCGGCGAGTCGCGCTCCTTCTTGAGGATCATCTCCTGCGGGAGGTCACCCATGACCGTCTGCGACGTCAGTCGCGTGAAGCTGGTGACGGGTGGCAGGTGGCTGAACATGAGCATGCCTGGTGCAAAGTTGGGGTCCATGCCACTGTTGCGCAAAAACTCATTGCCTATTTTGTCTTGGATAATACTCATGGTGTTGTGCAGGGGTGAGCCACGCCAATCAATCTAGAGAGGAATGCAGGAGAACACCCTGGAAGAAAGGACACATACAATTACTTTATGACAGTAAAAGTTATTTTCGCATTCTATGGCTGATGGTCGGAAAAAAACGGCAAGAATAATAATAATAATAATAATGGATTAGATTTATATCGCGCTTTTCTATTGTTAGATACGCAAAGCGCTCACAGAGAAGTGGGCACCAATCATTCATTCACGCCTAGTGGTGGTAAGCTACATCAGTAGCCACAGCTGCCCTGGGGTAGACTGACGGAAGCGTGGCTGCCAGTTTGCGCCTAGGGCCCCTCCGACCACCACCAATTCATTCATCATTCATTCACCAGTGTGAGCGGCACCGGGGGCAAAGGGTGAAGTGTCCTGCCCAAGGACACAACGGCAGCGATTTGGATGTCCATAGGTGGGAAGCGAACCTGCAACCCTCAAGTTTTTGGCACGGACGCTCTACCCACTACGCCATGCCGCTTGGTTGGTTGCTTCAACAAATGCACTCACAGTCTGATAAGACAACCAAACAGGAAGTAGTCGTGAAAAGGGAGGGACACGCTAAACAGCCAACTGCTTAACAGCATTAACCATCAGTTTTGGTTGCCCCATCTCGCTGTAGATTTTCTTTACAGTACGAAATAAATTAAAATTGAGTGCTGCACAGAGCGAATAAAGTGAATAAACCGGAAAAATTACCTCCACATTGTAGCAGTTTTAAAATAGTCCCCCCCCGATATGGACCAAAGTCTTTCGCCGCGCCAATCCTTTATCAACACACGTCCGTTCACTATTCGGATGTACGGAAACATGTAAGAACTAAAAGTGCAGATCTGTATAATTAAAATAAATAACAAAATAAAACAAATATGATATTTTTGAATATTGAATATATTCATGAATCGACAAACAAATGTCCAATCATATATGTTAAATACAGTAAACAGAGAGTTTTAGAATGCGGCATTAATGACAATGTTCTTTAAACATTAGTTCTAAGTTTGATTCGAACTGACCAAAGGACAACCATTAGCTAACATTCTTTTAACGTTATGTATTAGCTCGGACACACGGAGGACGGAGAAGGAGAGGACAAGCAGCACTAAGCTATCTTGAATGTGAATTAGTGACAAAAAAACATATACACTTCAACAAAAGACTAACAGGAACCACCTACCCACAGGTGTCAAAGTAAGTGCATCTCTATCCTCCTTCAAAACCGCTCTAAAACAACACCTCCAGGCAATTTCAACCCTTTACTAATACCCTCCTCCATTCACATCCCATCTCCCCGGATTGTAAATAACCTAATGTAAATAATCAAAAGTATTTCTAATGTATATACTTGTTTTTATGCTATCTGAAGTCACTATGTTCTCTGCTCGCTGTACATATCCTACTAATTAAGACCTACAATGTTTCAATGTCCATTTCTCTGTTGATGCAATTGTTGATGACTGAAGTACTGATATCAACCAAAGTTCCCCATCCCACCCCCCGGATGTAAATAATTCAATGTATATACTATGATGATTAACTTGTGTGATGACTGTATTATGCTGATAGTATATATTTGTACCATGAATTGATTAACGTGGACCCCGACTTAAACAAGTTGAAAAACTTACTCGGGTGTTACCATTTAGTGGTCAATTGTACGGAATATGTACTGAACTGTGTAATCTAGTAATAAAAGTTTCAATCAATCAATCAATCAATCAATCAACTTTACAGCAGAAAGTAAATAGCTAAGAGGAGGAAAATAGCAAGTAGATGTTATTAAGTCAGGAGAAACAATAATATCCACACAATGTGGAAACACGTTTGTCAGTTATTTAAAGAATGAGCAGATAGACGAACCACACCTTTGAGCCGCAAGTTTATGGCGACTGAAGCTAAAGTGCCTGGACAATCTGTGGTTTTAGAAGGCACAACTATTAAATCAAGGATGCCTGCTCACCAAGTAGGGACTTCATTTAAAAAATGGAAATTGCGCATTACTGCAAACAACAGTAGCTGAAGGTATAGAGTTTTGTAGACAGCCATCCATCCATCCCTCCATTTCCTACCGCTTGTCCCTTACGGGGTTGCGGGGGGTGCTGGAGCCTATCTCAGCTGCATTAGGCCAGAAGGCGGGTTACACCCTGGACAAGTCGACATATACATTTACAATATATAATAATATATGATATATTAACAATATAATAATGATAAATGTATAATTAATCAATTTATAATCAAATCATAGCCCCTCAATTATAATCGACTCATGACGTGCCCAAAGATTCCCACGTCTGGCTTTTACCTGGTTTGCCAGAGACTAAGAACACATTGCAGATGGGATCAGTGTTGCCAACTAAGCAACTTTGTTGCTATATATATTTGTTTAAGTAGTCAGACTTTGAGATTGTCTTTACAATACTGGCTGTTTTGTACACTCTTGAAAATTAAACTTTCTTTTTTTATTATTTTAAGAGAACCATTTAAAAAATGGGTTACAGATGCTCCTAATTTAGCTGTTGATGTATGTGGTAACATACTGCGTCATTTCCAGTCATTATATTTTCTCAATATCATTAAACTATTTGCTTATTTACTCTTAATATCTAGTAACATTCTGTTGTAACGCGGATCCATTGTGGGCCCTACCGAGGATGACGTAGTGGCTTGTGTTGTGGTTGGTGCAGCCCTTTGAGACACTAGTGATTTAGGGCAATATAAATAATCATTGATTGATTGATTGACACTAATCTTAAAATGGACTAAACACTAATTTTGTTCTTTGGACGATTTCATTAGTTTTGGGCATCGATCCAATACCAAGTAGTTGCAGGGGCAGTATTGATTTGCCTTATCCATTCAACAAAAACACATGAAGGCTGTGTAACAATTAATACTTTAATTATTTCCTAATCATTTATATTACATACACAATTTATAATAGTTAATAGTTTATAAAAACCTAAGAAAATAGAAATGGCTCTTTATTCCTAAATTTGGAAACAATCACAACAAAATATGATTTTGTTATTACAATAAAAATCGATCATATGCTTAGTATGGATGTGCTCACCCGTTTATAATCCAGAGCTCTACTTTAGTAGTTAGCCATGCTTTTTGTATCCTCCTATGGTGTGTAGTTTAGCAGATCTAGTTATTCCTTTTCCTTCAGTGATAAAGTTACTTGTAAGAAACAGTTTATTTTCTGCCACTGAGGCCAGAATTATTGATTTAGAAGCGGCACCGTGGAGGACCATTAACCACTAACGGGAAAGCCATATTGCTTTGAGGACGCCTTTGTTCGCTTGTTTCATTATCACGATAGTATTAAAAACTCTATCAACCGACACATTTATATAATTCATTAGCGCCAAACTGTGTTCACCAAGAAGCTCTTTTTCAACTCACAAGTGACAGATCGTAATCAAAAAAAAAAAGTCTCAGCAGTGGCGGGCCATGTTTGACATCATCGGTTTTCGTCGCCATCATTGATCTAAATGAAAAGATCAAATTATGAAGTGTTGGATCACAGTGCCAATTGCTGTAAACGTTCTTCTTATCCTTTTACTATCTGGTTCACTGACCAGAGTTGCACGATTTATATATTTCATCATAATACATACATATTTTTTGCTGAATTATTATCTCGTTATATATTCCAAGCTCGTGGTTGAGTTGAGTTTGAGTTTATTTCGAACATGCATGCATACATGATATCTCACATTTCCAGTTTCAGGAGTAGGAAGAAGCAGAGCTTATTTAATCCCACACCTTTTCATTTACTGTTCTTAGTTTATTCACGAAATACTCTATAAGTAATATCAATAAAATATATACATACATAGTAATTGGTGAAGTAAGTTATATTTCATATGATGAATGAGTAAGATTATCTTGAAAATGAATGGATGGATGGGATAAATTAAAAATGTTTATCGTGGTTCTTCTTTGTACTTTGGAAACACTAAATTTGAGGAGTTTCTTGAAGTGGATCATATTAGTACATTATTTTATTGCTTTGCTTAATCCTTTCCATAATTTAATTCCAAATACTGATGTACTGAAGGTCTTAAGTGTTGTACGTACATACAAATGTTTTAAATTACATTTTTCTCAAATATTATATTTCTCCTCTTTTGTTGAGAATAATTGTTGTATATTTTTTGGTAACAGATTATAGTTAAATTTTAGAGGTGTGGGAAAAAATCGATTCGAATACGAATTGCGATTCAGAATCGATTCCCTCTTTTTTTTTTTTTTAATCGATTTTTTTTTTAATCAATCCAACAAAACAATACACAGCAATACCATAACAATGCAATCCAATTCCAAAACCAAACCTGACCCAGCAACACTCAGAACTGCAATAAACAGAGCAATTGAGAGGAGACACAAACACGACACAGAACAAACCAAGAGAAGTGTAACAAAATTGAATATTATCAACAACAGTATCAATATTAGTTATAATTTCAGTTTAGCAGTGATATAAATCCCTCATTGACATTATTATTAGACATTTATAAAAATTAAAAAAAGAACAATAGTGTCACAGTGGCTTACACTTATATCGCATCTTAGAAGCACGACAACACAATGTGTCCAATGTTTTCACAAAGATAAAATAAGTCGTACTTTTGGTTTGTTTAATAGTTAAAACAAATTTACATTATTGCAATCAGTTGATAAAACATTGACCTTTACAAATATAAAAGCTTTTTAAAAAAAAAATCTACTACTCTGCGAGCATGTCAGCAGACTGGGGTGGATCCTGCTGAAATCCTATGTATTAAATGAATACAGAATCGTTTTGAATTGGAAAAATATCGTTTTTGAATCGAGAATCGCGTTGAATAAAAAAAATTTAAAAATAAATCGTTATATAATCGAATCGCGACCCCACGAATCGATATTGAATCGAATCGTGGGAGACCCAAAGATTCGCAGCCCTATTAAATTTTAGCTGTTTGCAAATGATGGTGTGAATGTGAATATTTTGTCTACATCTGTGATTGACAGGCAATTTGTCCTGGTTGGAGGCGCCACCCGAGAAGTGGTATAGAAAAGGATACATGGGGATAAAAATCTATACATGAATTTTAATTAATACACACACTATCGCCAAAATTTTACTGAAAGTTGTGTTGACATTATTTATACAGCATTTTTTTTTGGTGGTGATGATTGAGCAAAAATGACTTGCATTTGAAGAATAGACAAGTAGTATTGTTGTTTTAATGCTCCTCTATAGAAAACCCGTGGCTCCATCGGTTTAAACTGCTAATTAGACGCCTCAGTGGTCTTGCCTAAAACAAACGGTATTTAGGTCAAATGGGCTTTGACATTTGAGTAATTTGACTCGGTCATAGTCCTGTGACTAAACGCTATGTTAGCAGTGGAATTTTTTTTTATTATTCATCCCATAAAAAGAGGCGTTAGTGTTGTAAGCACAATACCAATGGCGCACAATTTGCAAAATGCGGTTGCACATTTTGCAAATTTAATGTCAAATCAAAGCAAACCAAATCAAATGTTTATTGGATTCATCACTATACAGTGTACATCCACGACACAACTACTGACTAAACTACTACCACAACTTGGTTTACTATTTATAAAATATAATGATGTAGGGTTACCTGGAACTTCAAATAGGCCACCCGGCCTGAATCCACACTTGGTAGTAGTTTAGTCCAGTGGTTCTCAAATGGGGGTACGTGTACCCCTGGGGGTACTTGAAGGTATGCCAAGGGGTAAGTGAGATTTTTTTTTAAATATTCTAAAAAATGGCAACAATTCAAAAATCCTTTATAAATATATTTATTGAATAATACTTCAACAAAATATGGATGTAAGTTCATAAACTGTGAAAAGAAATGCAACAATGCAATATACAGTCTTGACAGCTAGATTTTTTGTGGACATGTTCCATAAATATTGATGTTAAAGATGTCTTTTTTTTTGTGAAGAAATGTTTAGAAAGAAGTTGATGAATCCAGATGGATCTCTATTACAATCCCAAAGAGGGCCCTTTAAGTTGATGATTACTTTTATGTGTAGAAATCTTTATTTATAATTGAATCACTTGTTTATTTTTCAGCAAGTTTTTTGTTATTTTTATATCTTTTTTTCCAACTAGTTCAAGAAAGACCACTACAAATGAGCAATATTTTGCACTGTTGTACAATTTAATACATTAGAAACTGATGAAATAGTGCTGTATTTTACTTCATCAAATTTTTTCAACCAAAAATGCTTTGCTCTGATTAGGGGGTACTTGAATTAAAAGCATGTTCACAGGGGGTACATCACTGAAAAAAGGTTGAGAACCACTGGTTTAGTCAGTAGTTTACTCGTTGATGTACACTGTATAGTGATGAATCCAGTTAACATTTGATTTGATTTGGCATTAAATTTGTCAAATGCGCAACCGCATTTTGCAAATTGCGCGCCATTGGTCTTGTGCTTACAACATTAGTCAAAGAAAGACATAAAACAGCAGCAGATAATAGTTAGCCAGCTTGTTAGTGTTGTAAGCATTTCACCAATCTCGCGCACTTTGCAAATTATATGTCATTTCTATTGCACGCAAGCAATTTGCATATCGCAAGACAAGATTTAAGACGAGATTTTGTGGATGTTTTAGTCAGTAACCCTACATTATGATATTTTATAAATAGTAAACCAAGTTGTGGTAGTAGTTTAAAGGCCTACTGAAACCTACTACTACCCACCACGCAGTCTGATAGTTTATATATCAATGATGAAATATTACCATTGCAACACATGTCAATACGGCCTTTTTAGTTTACTAAATTGCAATTTTAAATTTCCCGGGACTTTTTTCTTGAAAACGTCGCGTAATGACGACGTGTACGTGTGACGTGACGGGCTGTTATGAATATGAGCGCTGCACACACACACAGCTAAAAGTCGTCTGCTTTAACGGCATAATTACACAGTATTTTGGACATCTGTGTTGCTGAATCTTTTGCAATTTGTTCAATTATTATTGGAGAAGTCAAAGTAAAAAGACGGAGTTGGGAAGCTTTAGCCTTTAGCCACACAAACACACCGTGATTCCTTGTTTAAAATTCACGGACGTGAAAATTTACTAAGGATCACAGCGAACATGGATCCCAACCGAATGTCAACCAGCAGGTTTCGGTGAGAAAATTGTGGTTAAAAAGTCGCCTCTTACCGGATATCAGCTGAGCTTGCGCCTCCCGTACAGCTGCCGTCGACTTCCCCGAGACACTGCGCGTCAACACACGGCCGTGGACGTACACTTCCGACTATCAGGTACTGTTAAACTCACTAAAACACTAGCAACACAATAGAAAGATAAGAGATTTCCCAGAATTATCCTAGTAAATCTCTCTAAAAACATACGAATCTGTCTCAATGCAACGCGATTGCAATCGCGGTTTTTTTTTTCCCCTAGTCCGTCGCTATCAATATCTTCAAACACGAATCTTTCATCCTCGCTCAAATTAATGGGGAAATTGTCGTTTTCTTGGTCAGAATAGCTGTTTTTGTTGGAGGCTCCCATTAAAATCAATGTGAATCTATGAGGAGCCATCAACATGTGACGTCATTGTCTGCGACTTCCGGTAGAGGCAGGGCTTTTCTTCAGTTGGGAACTTTATCGTGGATGTTCTTTACTAAATCCTTTCAGCAAAAATATGGCAATATTGCGAAATGATCAAGTATGACACATAGAATTGACCTGCTATCCCTGTTTAAATAAGAAAATCTCATTTCAGTAGGCCTTTAACAAGACAGCAGCAGATAATAGTTAGCCAGCTTGTTAGTGTTGTAAACATTTCACCAATCTCGCGCACTTTGCAAAATATACGTCATTTCCATTGTGTGCAAGCAATTTGTATATCGCAAGACGAGATTTAAGATGAGATTTTGTGGATGGTTTAGTCAGTAACTAAATTATACGTCAATTCCATTGTGCGCAAGCAATTTGCATATCGCAAGACGAGATTTAAGACGAGATTTTGTGGATGGTTTAGTCAGTAACCATACATTATTTTATTTTATAAATAGTAAACCAAGTTGTGGTAGTAGTTTAGTCAGTAGTTTAGTTTTGGATGAACACTGTATAGTGGTTAGGGTTGGACTGATTTGAGGGCAATACTCATTTATATTGTCCCGACTACAGATGAATAGATTTATATAAGTATTTAATTAATTATTTTGACACCAAAAACATGTATTTGCGCCCATTGATTTGCAATATGTGCACCACAAATTATTCAAATATATAGCTGGAAGCAATTTGCAAAAAGATTGCGCATTATACAAATTTGCAAAATGCGGTTGCACATTTTGCAAATTGCTCACATTGGTGTTGTGCCTACAACAACATGATCAAACTTTCTTGTTCTTGTCAAAAGTCAAATGATAATGTCAATGAGGGATTTTTAATCACTGCTATGCTGAAATTATAACAAATATTGATACAGTTGTTGATAATATTCATTTTTGTGTCACTACTTTTGGTTTGTTCTGTGTCGTGTTTGTGTCTCCTCAATTGCTCTGTTTATTGCAGTTCTGAGTGTTGCTGGGTCAGGTTTGGCAGAGGGGTTAGTGCGTCTGCCTCACAATACGAAGGTCCTGAGTAGTCAGGGTTCAATCCCGGGGTCGGGATCTTTCTGTGTGGAGTTTCATGTCCTCCCCGTGAATGCGTGGGTTCCCTCCGGGTACTCCGGCTTCCTCCCACTTCCAAAGACATGCACCTGGGGATAGGTTGATTGGCAACACTAAATTGGCCCTAGTGTGTGAATGTTGTCTGTCTATCTGTGTTGGCCCTGCGATGAGCTAGCGACTTGTCCAGGGTGTACGCCGCCTTCTGCCCAATTGTAGCTGAGATAGGCACCAGCACCCCAAAAGGAATAAGCGGTAGAAAGTGGATGGATGGATTGCATTGTTATGGTATTGGTGTGTATTGTTTTGTTGGATAGATAAAAAAAAAATCCAGAAAAAAAAATTGCTACCGCATTTTGCAAATTGCTCACATTGGTATTGTGCCTACAACATTAGCACGCCTAGCCGGCTTGCCACAATGAAACAATCAATGCATCATCGAGTCTCTCACCCTCCAAAAACGAGCAAGTCGCTTGAAAAACCACACTATATAGTCGTGAGGTTATTTTATACAGAACGGAATAAGTAGAACGTGACCTTTTTTTTTGTCATAATAACAATTAGCCGTGTCACTAGCTATCTTGTGCTAAATGTGTTGATATAGGCTATTTAAAAATGCAGCAGCGGCTCATGCAATATTGGCCAATTCCAGTCCATTTACATATGAATACAAGGTATTTAAAGTGTTAAACGAAGCATTAAGTTGGCCCTAAAGTAAGCTTCAGTGGAATGTAATGTTCATTCCCGACCTTTGATGACGCTTGGAAATGAAATCTGGCTGCGAGCGAGCGAGGCTGGCGCTCCATTTATTGATAGCTAACTTTAGCCGTAATTACGAGCGGATAATGATTGCCGTGTTCGTGTCGGGCGGCTAAAATAGTTCTATTTTTAATCCAGCTTCTCGTCGACTCCCTCATTTCGAACAAACACTTGAGTCGGGAGGCGGCTGAGCGTGTAACAATCAAACTAGCCTCGTTAGCTCGGTAGCTGAGTGGCTATTAGCATGCAGGCTAGCAGTTAGCATACCGCAAAGCCGCATTAGGGCCCATGCATCAGAAACAATGATGCTGCCTTTCGGTGCATCTCCCTACGGTTCACCCCAGCATTGCGACGCCGATTATCTCGCTAGATCCGCCGCCGAAGCCTGGCGCGGCGGCCGGGTTGGATCGTCGCTCACCTACACATGACCGCAGACGGCTTGGATCGTGCCCGTGTTGCCTCCGTACGCGCAGCTTTTTGGGGGTTTTATTGCCAAAACATTGTTCTCCGGCGGCCGCTGCTTTCTTCCATCTTGTCCTGGCGCGGGGGATTATGGGTGCAGGGGACGGGTCGTGAGAGGAGACAGGCGGCTGCTGCTGACGGAGGTGAGACTATAGTCATGCAAACACCCCTCGAAGGAGAAATTTGCATGTGCATACACCATAAGTACTCGCACGATCACTCGCCTTTGTGCTTTAAGATAATGAGCACTTTTTTTTATTACATATTATTAGGGGTGTGGAAAAAAAATCGATTCGAATCCGAATCGCGATTCTCACGTTGTGCAAATCAGACTCGATTCTCTTTTTTTTTTAATCGATTTTTTTTTTTTTTTTTTTTATCAATCCAACAAAACAATACACAGCAATACCATAATGTACCCCGTTGCCTGCTGGGGTGGCGGGCTGGAAGTGAGGGACGCAAACAGACTGGACAAGTTGGTAGAGTAGGCCAGTAACGTGATGGGAATGGAGCTGGACTCTCTGGCGGTGGTGTCGGAGAGGAGAAGTCTAGCAAAACTCCTAGCCATTATGGACAACACCTCCCACCCAATACACTCGGACCTTGCGGAGAGAATGAGCACGTTCAGTGGAAGGCTCAGACTCCCTAAATGCAACACGGAACGACACAGGAGGTCCTTCATACCGACAGCCATCAGACTGTATAATGCATATGTTCCTTCTTGACTGCACTTAAATGTAGAATATATGTAGAATATATTTATATCATTCATATATTATATGTCTTTGGAAGTGATTGGCAACACTAAAATTGGCCCTAGTGTGTGAATGTGAGTGTGAATGTTGTCTGTCTATCTGTGTTGGCCCTGCGATGAGATGGCGACTTGTCCAGGGTGTACCCCGCCTTCCGCCCGATTGTAGCTGAGATAGGCGCCAGCGCCCCCCGCGACCCCAAAAGGGAATAAGCGGTAGAAAATGGATGGATGGATGGATATATTACATGTATAATATATGTCATATACTATTTATTATTATTATTGTTTATTGTGAGCAAACTGTGGTGCTGAATTTCCCCCAGGGATCAATAAAGTAATTTCTATTCCATTCTATTCTATAACAATGCAATCCATCCACCCATTTCTACCGCTTATTCCCTTTGGGCTTGCGTGGGGCGCTGGTGCCTATCTCAGCTACAATTGGGCAGAAGGGGGCGTACACCCTGGACAAGTCGCCACCTCATCGCAGGGCCAACACAGATAGACAGACAACATTCACACTCACATTCACACACTAGGGCCAATTGAGTGTTGCCTATCAACCTATCCCCAGGTGCATGTCTTTGGAAGTGGGAGGAAGCCGGAGTACCCGTAGGGAACCCACGCAGTCAAGGGGAGAACATGCAAACTCCACACAGAAAGATCCCGAGCCCAGGATTGAACCCCAGACTACTCAGGACCTTCGTATTGTGAGGCAGACGCACTAACCCCTCCGCCACCGTGAAGCCTCACATAGAAGTAATCATCAACTAAAAGTGCCCTCTTTGGGGATTTTAATAGAGATCCATCTGGATTCATGAACTTAATTCTAAACATTTCTTTACAAAGAAAGAAATCTTTACATCAATATTTATGGAACATGTCCACAAAAGATCTAGCTGTCAACACTGAATATTGCATTTTTGCATTTCTTTTCACAGTTTATGAACTTACATTCATATTGTGTTGAAGTATTATTCAATAAATATTTTTATAAAGGATTTTTGAATTGTTGCTATTTTTAGAATATTTCAAAAAAAATCTCACGTACCCCTTGGCATACCTTCAAGTACTCCCAGGACCCCCCTTTTAGAACAGTTGATCTGCCGTTTATTTTCTGTTCTGCCCCACTCTCCCTCGGGGAGAGAGGGGGTGGCACAGGTTCGGTAGCCACGGATGAAGTGCTGGCTGTCCAGAGTCGGGACCCAGGGTGGACCGCTTGCCTGTGCATTGGTTGGGGACATCTATAAACATTGATTGATTGACATCTCTGCGCTGCTGACCTGTCTCCGCTCGGGATGGTCTCCTGCTTGCCCCACTATGGACTGGACTCTCACTATTACGTTAGATCCACTATGGACTGGACTTTCACAATATTATGCTAGATCCACTCGACGTTCATTGCACCGGTCGCCCTAAAGGGGGGGTCACCCACATCTGCGGTCCTCTCCAAGGTTTCTCATTGTCATCCCACTGGGTCAAGTTTTTCCTTGCCCTGATGTGGGATCTAAACGGAGGATGTTGTTGTGGCTTGTGCAGCCCTTTGAGATATTTGTGATTTAGGGCTGTATAAATAGACATTGATTGATTGATTGAAAATTGGTGCAGTTCAACTAAATTTGTGCTTTGCTGACCTGGACTTGTTTCTTCAGCATTGTCCACACGTTTAAATCAGGACTTTGGGAAGGCCAGTCTCAAACCTTAATTCTCGTCTGATTTAGCCATTCCTTTACCACTTTTGACTCGTGTTTGGGGTCATTGTCCTGTTGGAACACCTAACTGCACCCAAGACCCAAACTCCAGGCTGATGATTTTAGGTTGTCCTGAAGAATTTGGAGGTAATCCTCCTTTTTCATTGTCCCATCTACTCTCTGTAAAGCACCAGTTCCATAAGCAGCAAAACAGGCCCAGAGCATAATACTACCTCCACCATCCTTGATGGTAGGCATGGTGCTCCTGGGATTAAAGGCCTCACCATTTCTTCTCCAAACATATTGCTGGGTATTGTAGCCATTCAGCTCATTTGTTGTTTCATCTGACCACAGAACTTTCCTCCAAAAGGTCTTATTTTTGTCTATGTGGTGACGATGAAATGAAAATTGAGGTATCTATGGAGCACTCATTTACTCAACTGCAGAGTACATTAGGCATTTGTTAAAGGTAAGGTTGTCATCAAAACACAGATAAAAATAATTAACATTTCTCATTAAATTAATCCTAGTAATTGATGTACGGCTTCTATTAGAGTGGTGTGTGAGGAAATACAGTATCTATTGTATTGCCTTGACTCGGAGTGTTAATTTACTCACCTGTAGAGTGCATTCAGCATTTTTTTTAAAGGTAAGGTGTTAAGGCAAAACACATAGATGGATATAAATGTTTTTTTTTCAAACGACTCCTAGTAATAATTATTTCAAGTATGGCGTCCATACGAGTGCAGGCCACTATGTCAGGTAATAGGGTATTATGGTCCAGCCTTGGCTGACAACGTTTATTTTTTTCCAACTAATTTGCATTAGGCAATTGTTCGAGGTAAGATGTTCAGTCACAGATAGATAGAATCAACACTTTTCTTCAGGTGACCCCTAGTAATTGAGATCCGATGTCTATTAGAGCGCAGTGTGGGAAAATCGGGTATTTATCACACAGCCATGACAGGGAGTGTTTTATTCAGCATTTGTTAAAGATAAGGTCTTCAGCCAAAACACATAGATAGAATCAACACTTTCTTCTGGTGACTCCTAGTAATTAAGACACGGCGTCTATTAAGAGTGGATTGTGGGGAATTAAGGTATCTATGGTATAGCCATGACTTGGAGCGTTCATCTACTTGATTGCAGAGTAAATTAGGGATTTGTTAAAGGTAAGATATTCAACCCAAACACAGATGGATAGAATTTAAATTTCTCTTCAAGTGACTCCTGGTAATTAAGGTATGGTGTCTATTACAGTGGAGTGTGAGGCAAAGGGTATCCATTGTATTGCCTTGACTGGTATCTTTAATTTATTCAACTGCAGATTGTATTAGACATTTGTTAAAGATAAGGTGTTAAGGCAAAACAAAAGTATTTTTAGTAATAATTAAGTTAGGTATGGTGTTTATTAGAGTGACGTGATATATACGATAAAAATGATTCAAATTTGGCCAACTATAGAGCTTTTAATACTATCATTACATGGTGATAATTAGGGGTGTGGGAAAAAATCGATTCGAATACGAATCGAATCGTTTACGTTGTGCAATTCAGAATCGATTCTCATTTTTTTAAAAATCGTTTTATTTTTATTTTTTTTAATTTAAATTTATTTTTAATTTTTTTAATCAATCCAACAAAACAATACACAGCAATACCATTACAATGCAATCCAATTCCAAAACCAAACCTGAGCCAGCAACACTCAGAACTGCAATAAACAGAGCAATTGAGAGGAGACACAAACACGACACAGAACAAACCAAAAGTAGTGAAACAAAAATAAATATTATCAACAATAGTATCAATATTAGTTATAATTTCAGCATAGCAGTGATTAAAAATCCCTCATTGAAATTATCATTAGACATTTATAAAAAAAAAAAAAAAAGTGGCACAGTGGCTGACACTTGCATCACATCTCATAAGCTTGACAACACACTGTGTCCAATATTTTCACAAAGATAAAATAAGTCATATTGTTGGTTCGTTTAATAGTTAAAACAAATTTACATTATTGCAATCAGTTGATAAAACATTGTCTTTTACAATTATAATTTTTTTTTTTTTTTAAATCTACTACTCTGCTAGCATGTCAGCAGACTGGGGTAGATCCTGCTGAAATCCTATGTATTGAATGAATACAGAATCCTTTTAAATCTGGAAAAAAAAAATCGTTTTTGAATCGAAAATCGGATCTAATAAAAAAAAATCGATATATTATCGAATCGTGACCCAAGAATCGATATTGATTCACAGCCCTAGTAATAATGCATGTTGATGACACATCATAGCTGTGTCCTGCAAATTTGACAGCATCAATCCGTCCTCAACGCACTATAGCATTCTTGCTAGCATCAGCTAACGTCCCTCCACAGTGCAAAGCCACTCCTAAGTCAGCAAACCTTGTTTTCATGGTGGCAAATAAACTATGTTTCTTACAAATATCACCACTAAACGACCAGGAATAGCTAAACATTCTCCAGTACAGACCGTCTGGGGATA
Source organism: Nerophis ophidion (assembly GCF_033978795.1). Taxonomy (NCBI): domain Eukaryota; kingdom Metazoa; phylum Chordata; class Actinopteri; order Syngnathiformes; family Syngnathidae; genus Nerophis; species Nerophis ophidion. The sequence goes on from NC_084618.1 coordinate 67,137,121, forward strand.
AGCTAAGTTAGCAAACCTCTCGCCGCAAGTGAGAGCTCTTTAAAGTAAACAAAGGTGGGCAGATTGATAGAAATACAGGCAGTAACAATATCAAGTAAAATATCTACTACAAAAGTTAGATCGTGATTTTTTAAATGATCAAATAATTATGTAGCTGTTTTTGTTATTATTTTTACGAACTCAGGAAATATGTCACTAGACACAGGAGGATTTAAGGACAAAACAAAGGATTTGAATGAAAGCCAGGAAATAATTACAATATTATTTTGATTGATACAATAAATACTTATTATATTTTAACAGAAGTGTAGGTGAAACCATGATACAGCAGAAAGTAGCCAGATATTAACAGTAAATTATTAAGTAGATTAAAGATAGTTTTAACAAAATAATACAATCATAAATTGCACAATATGTTACTGCTTATGTCAAAAGACAAATTAGGAGCCTTTGTAACTCCATTTTAAAACGATTCTGTTATTATTTATATCCCAAACAATGTACAAACCCCGTTTCCATATGAGTTGGGAAATTGTGTTAGATGTAAATATAAACGGAATACAATAATTTGCAAATAATTTTCAACTCATATTCAATTGAATGCGCTACAAATACAAGATATTTGATGTTCAAACTCATAAACTTTATTTTTTTTTGCAAATAATAATCAACTTAGAATTTCATGGCTGCAACACGTGCCAAAGTAGTTGGGAAAGGGCATGTTCACCACTGTGTTACATCACATTTTCTTTTAACAAAACTCAATAAACATTTGAGAACTGAGGAAATTAATTGTTGAAGCTTTGAAAGTGGAATTATTTCCGATTCTTGCTTGATGTACAGCTTAAGTTGTTCAACAGTCTTGTTGTCGTATTTTACGCTTCATAATGGGCCACACATTTTCAACGGGAGACATGTCTGGACTGCTGGTGGGCCAGGAAAGTACCCGCACTCTTTTACTACGAAGCCACACTGTTGTAACACGTGGCTTGGCATTGTTTTGCTGAAATAAGCAGGGACGTCTATGATAACGTTGCTTGGATGACAACATATGTTGCTTCAAAACCTGTATGGACCTTTCAGCATTCATGGTGCCTTCACAGATGTGTAAGTTACCCATGCCTTGGGCACTAATGCACCCCCATACCATCACAGATGCTGCCTTTTGAACTTTGTGCATATAACAATCCGGATGGTTATTTTCCTCTTTGTTCCAGAGGATACCACGTACACAGTTTCCAAATATAATTTGAAATGTGGACTCGTCAGACCACAAAACACTTTTCCACTTTGCATCAGTCCATCTTAGATGAGCTCGGGCCCAGCGAAGCCAGCGGCGTTCCTTGGTGTTGTTGATAAATGGCTTTCGCTTTGCATAGTAGAGTTTTAACTTGCACTTACAGATGTAGCGACCAACTGAAGTTACTGACAGTGGTTGTATGAAGTGTTCCTGAGCCCATGTGGTGATATCCTTTACACACTGATGTCGGTTTTTGGTGCAGTACCGTCTGAGGAATCAATGGTCCGTGGTATCATCGCTTACGTGCAGTGATTTCTCCAGATTCTCTGAACTTTTTGATGATTCTACGGACCGTAGATGGTAAAATCCCTAAATTCCTTGCAATAGCTCGTTGAGAAATTTTGTTCTACAACTGTTCGACAATTTGCTTACAAATTGGTGACCCTCGCCCCATCCTTGTTTGTGAATTACTGAACATTTCATGGAAGCTGCTTTTATACCCAATCATGGCACCCACCTGTTCCCAATTAGCCTGCACACCTGTGGGATGTTCCAAATAAGTGTTTGATGTGCATTCCTCAACTTTATCAGTATTTATTGCCACCTTTCCCAACTTCTTTGTCACGTGTTGCTGGCATCAAATTCTAAAGTTAATGATTATTTGCAACAACAAAAACATGTCAATCAGTTTGAACATCAAATATGTTGTCTGTGTAGCATATTCAACTGAATATGGTTTGAAAATGATTTGCAAATCATTGTATTCCGTTTATATTTACATCTGACACAATTTCCCAACTCATATGGAAACAGGGTTTGTATTGTGATTCATACTGTATCTTTATGGCAGGAGGTTGCAAAGAACAGTATTTGCAATATAGATTTATGGTCATACCCCCCATTTCAGTGTCAATTAAGGTAGAGGCCACTATGTGAGGGAAAATGGTACATGTACCATGGTACATTAAAAACGGTATTTAATGTACAGCCTTAAATGGGAGCATTTAAGTACTCAACTGCAGAGTGTATTTTGCATTCTTGCGATAAGGTGTTTAGCCAAACCACAGATAAAACAGATTTAAGACATTTTCTTCAAAGATTCCCAGTAATAACTGAAGTATGGCATATATTAGAGAGGAGGCAACTCAGTGAGGAAATAGGGTATTTCTTGAGTGTTTATTTGCACAACTGCTCAGTAAATCTAGACCAGTGGTTCTCAAATGGGGGTACGCGTACCCCTGGGGGAACTTGAAGGTATGCCAAGGGGTACGTGAGATTTTTAAAAAAATATTCTAAAAATAGCTACAATTGAAAAATCCTTTATAAATAAATTTATTGAATAATACTTCAACAAAATATGAATGTAAGTTCATAATCTGTGAAAATACATTTAACAATGCAATAGTCAGTGTTGACAACTAGATTTTTTTGTGGACATGTTCCATAAATATTGATGTTAAAGATTTCTTTTTTTGTGAATAAATGTTTAGAATGAAGTTCATGAATCCAGATGGATCTCTATTGCAATCCCCAAAGAGGGCACTTTAAGTTGATGATTACTTTTATGTGTAGAAATCTTTATTTATAATTGAATCACTTGTTTATTTTTCAACAAGTTTTTAGTTATTTTTATATCTTTTATTCCAAATAGTTCAAGAAAGACCACTACAAATGAGCAATATTTTGCACTGTTATACAATTTAATAAATCAGAAACTGATGACATAGTGCTGTATTTTACTTCTTTATCTTTTTTTTTTCAACCAAAAATGCATTGCTCTGATTAGGGGGTACTTGAATTTAAAAAATGTTCACAGGGGGTACATCACCTTTTTTGTAAGGGCCGCCGGAAGTTGGCAGACCCGTCAGCGATCCTGTTCTGTCTCCCTGTAATGTTTGTCTGATCTTGAATGGGATTGTGCTGAAAATGTTAATTTCCCCTCGGGGATTAATAAAGTATTTCTGATTCTGATTTTGATTATATTAGAATGAAGATGTGGGGAAATACTGTGGCCTCGGCTGGGAGCATTAATTAACTCAAATGCAGAGTGCATTGGGTATTTATTTGAGGTAAAGTATTTAACCAAAACACAAATGGATGGACTGTTACATATTATTTTCTGTTAATAGTGTTTACAAAATCAATATTAATGAATTACAAAATAGTCACTTTTGCATGAAAAAAAATACAATAGAAAATATTGTTGCATAAAAAGTGACTTTATGGCCATATTTGTTGGCTTTAATCATTTCATTTTCAGGGCTTGAACACTGTTTTAAAGCACTGCATTTTTCGTATACCATATGGCCACAATGATAAAACTACTTCACACTCCTAAATCTGGAATTATTTATTCAGAGGACGTGCGCTGTCAGATAAGAAGCCCATTCACGCTAACGAATAGCTCATTACTGGATCATAATAGGTCCTTAGGGACAGCAACATGTCCAGGGCAGCAGCCACCAAAGATTCATACAATATTCATATTCCATCATGGTAGACAACACATTGCTATAAAGACCATTTATCTGATAATAATTACCACTGGATATCTTGTGCTCATTTTCACTCCGAGTATCTACCCTGGCAGAGATACAAGACAGATACAAAGTGTAAGTCCTCAAAGTACAACTAGGTCTGTCCTTTATTCAGTGCAGTGTCACATTAAACTTAGTTCCCCTGCAGCAACACTAGGGGGAACTAAATAGCTTTCAAAAGACTTGAACACAATTTTGCCATACAGTGTTTTCCTCAAGAAGCATTACAGTACAGTAGTGTAGCTCACCTTAACCTATCCACCTATCTATATGTGGAGTATTTTGATGTTTCTTGGTAGTAAGGCGTTCTTTTGTCCAAGTGGCTCCATGGCAATTAATCGAGGCCTAGTGTGTATTAGACCGGATGCCACTTTTTGATTAAATATACATGCCATCTATTATATTTCATCAAATAATGGCTAGATTTCTTTATTTACTCAAGAGTATTTGGCGTTTGTGTAAGGTGAGGTGTTCACTTATTTGTACCAGTGCATTGTATAATGTTTAATAAAGCTTATGGTGACACACTTATTTATATCCGTAATAAGGAAGGCACGTAGTGTAAGGCCACTATTTGAGGAAAAATGGTATCGCATTTCTTCCAATAGTGGCCAGAGGCATTTATTTACTCAAGCGCAGAGAGGACAAGGCATTTGTTAGAGGTAGGAGTCATTATACAGCCTACTACACGTGCATTCTGTTGGGATGTCGCATGGCTGCAGTTGTGTGACCTCAAGTATGCAAAAATCCAGGAGAGCAGAAAGCAGGTAAGATGATTTTAATTTCATCAAAGTAAAAGATATAAACAGAAAGCAGTCTTGCATGGAGATGTTCCCAACATAGGTTTAACTTCGAGCACTGAGGAGTGCTCGAGTGAAACATAAATAGACCTGTTGATTGACCGCAGCTGAGGACCGCTGCCAATCAACGGCGAGTGTGACAAAAACAGTGCTCAGTGGAGTAAACAGGAAGTATGACAAAATAAGAGCACTGAACAGGAAACAAAGTACAAAACACGAAAAACAATCAGAAAGTAAGTGACAGATCGTTACAGGACCTCCCCCTCAAGGAACAGATACCAGATGTTCCCTGGAAAAGAAAAATGGAAAAAAAATGTCCACAAAGTAAGGGAGGATGGAAGGAGGATTTGGTGGAAGGTCGCCAAACCTCGTGTCCCCGCAGCCAGCGAGGGAAAGTCAGGTGGCGACGGCGCGTAGAGCGCCGCTGGAACTGGCGGGGCGGGCGGCCACGGAACAGCCACATCATTGGCCGAAAAAGAGACGAGTGCATCCCGCGAGGAGGACGCCCAGGGCACGGCCACATCCGCGGCTGACGTGGAGGCGGGCGCGCTGAAGCAGGCCCGGAGACAGCAGACAAAGCGGCGGGGGCTGCAGCCAAAACAGATACCTCTGCAGGAGGCGGCTGAGGAGCCGATGTTGGTGCCGGCGTGGAAGCGGCAGACGTCATCGGCGGCGTGGAAGCGGCAGACGTCATCGGCGGCGTGGAAGCGGCAGACGTCATCGGCGGCGTGGAAGCGGCAGACGTCATCGGCGGCGTGGAAGCGGCAGACGTCATCGGCGGCGTGGAAGCGGCAGACGTCATCAACGGCGTGGAAGCGGCAGACGTCATCGGCGGCGTGGAAGCGGCAGACGTCATCGGCGGCGTGGAAGCGGCAGACGTCATCGGCGGCGTGGAAGCGGCAGACGTCATCGGCGGCGTGGAAGCGGCAGACGTCATCGGCGGCGTGGAAGCGGCAGACGTCATCGGCGGCGTGGAAGCGGCAGACGTCATCGGCGGCGTGAAAGCGGCAGACGTCATCGGCGGCGTGAAAGCGGCAGACGTCATCGGCGGCGTGAAAGCGGCAGACGTCATCGGCGGCGTGAAAGCGGCAGACGTCATCGGCGGCGTGAAAGCGGCAGACGTCATCGGCGGCGTGAAAGCGGCAGACGTCATCGGCGGCGTGAAAGCGGCAGACGTCATCGGCGGCGTGAAAGCGGCAGACGTCATCGGCGGCGTGAAAGCGGCAGACGTCATCGGCGGCGTGAAAGCGGCAGACGTCATCGGCGGCGTGAAAGCGGCAGACGTCATCGGCGGCGTGAAAGCGGCAGACGTCATCGGCGGCGTGAAAGCGGCAGACGTCATCGGCGGCGTGATTGTTGCAGATGTCATCGGCGGCGTGAAAGCGGCAGATGACGCCGGGCGAGGAGCAGCAAATGCTGGCCGAGGAATAGCGGATGCCGGCGGTGACGAAGCCCGGCGTGGTGCTGCTCTTGGCGGCGTTGGGGCTCGGCGTGGAGCCGGCGTTGGGGCTCGGCGTGGAGCCGGCGTTGGGGCTCGGCGTGGAGCCGGCGTTGGGGCTCGGCGTGGAGCCGGCGTTGGGGCTCGGCGTGGAGCCGGCGTTGGGGCTCGGCGTGGAGCCGGCGTTGGGGCTCGGCGTGGAGCCGGCGTTGGGGCTCGGCGTGGAGCCGGCGTTGGGGCTAGGCGAAAGCCCGCCAGGGACGTAGATGTCTCCGTGGAAGGAGACGCTGGCGGGGATGACAGCGGTGTGTGCCTGGCTGCACCGCAGTGTATAGTGGGCCCCCCTCCACTAGGTGGCTGCCAGACACCGTTCACACATGCGGGAAAACGTGCCTGCTCGTCGGAGTCCCCCGGTGCGAAAACCAGGGACGGGCGGGAGGGGACCAGGAGGAGGGACGAAGACACGTCCCGTGCCGAGTCCCAGCAGGAGGACAAAAGCGACCTCACTGTGGGCTCCACTGGAGCTCTCGGCGAACCAAAAAAGAGAGCGGGAGCTGGCAAAAAGAGCAGCCGGGGAGCAGCCGCTGGAAGCTGCGTAGGAGCAGGGAGAAGCAGCTCAGCAGACGACGGGAAGGATGGCGGCGGCGGACGTGCCGGTCGGAGAGCCGCAGTCGGCGACGGAGCCGCAGGAGCCTCGAGACGTGAAGGAGGAGGCGGGCGCGCCGGTCGGTGAGCCGTAGCCGGCAGCGTTGCCGAGAGGAAGGATGGCGGCGGAGGACGCGCCGGTCGGAGAGCCGTAGCCGGTAGCGTTGCCGCGGGAGCCGCGAGGCATGCAGGAAGTGGCGGACGCGCCGGTCGGAGAGCCGAAGCCGGTGGCGTTGCCGCGGGGAGAGGGTCCGCGTCTGTAGGCTGGGACCGCACAAACCTGGCCTTCAAGTCCTCCAGGAATTGTGCGGTCCAGAACGTCGGCTGAGGATTGCCGACAGGGATTCTCGCGAGGTCACAATCTTCTGGCTCGAAGTTACTGTTGGGATGTCGCATGGCTGCAGTTGTGTGACCTCAAGTATGCAAAAATCCAGGAGAGCAGAAAGCAGGTAAGATGATTTTAATTTCATCAAAGTAAAAGATATAAACAGAAAGCAGTCTTGCATGGAGATGTTCCCAACATAGGTTTAACTTCGAGCACTGAGGAGTGCTCGAGTGAAACATAAATAGACCTGTTGATTGACCGCAGCTGAGGACCGCTGCCAATCAACGGCGAGTGTGACAAAAACAGTGCTCAGTGGAGTAAACAGGAAGTATGACAAAATAAGAGCACTGAACAGGAAACAAAGTACAAAACACGAAAAACAATCAGAAAGTAAGTGACAGATCGTTACACATTCTACTTTTTTTACACATATAATGCTGATAACTATTTATATACAAATGTGTACCATATATACTTTTCTTTTGAAATTTCGGCAATTGATTGAGGCACTGCGTTTATTCGAGAGGAGGCCACACTCATCACACAGTGCAGGTATTTTTTACTCAACTGCAAATATTCCTATATATTTGTTAGAGGTCAGGTGTTTTGTTAAAGTTGAGGCCCTTAATTTGTCGCCGTACACTCAATACTTTTTCCATACTAATGACGACAAATATAACTGAGAGGGGCTTTTATTTGTTCATTTCGCTTATATTCCTACCATCTGTGGTCGGGGGCATTTATTTACTCAGGCGCCGAGTGTACAAGAGTGTACAAGTTTGTTAAAGGTAAGTTGTTTACGGGAGAAGACGCCACGCTCTGACCTTGAATTTCTTCACATAATGTTTGGTGTTTCTTTACTCAACTGCAAATAGCACAATAAATTACTTCATTTAAGTGGAAGCCATTAAAATTGCTTCAGTACACTTAATACTTTTCCATGCAAACATTGTCAATTATCGAGAGCGGGGGGCTTTTATTTGTTCAACTCGCTCGTATTTCTACCTTCAGTGGCCCGAGGCGTTTAGTGTACAGGATGTTTGTTAAAGGAAAGGTATTTACTAGAGAGGACCCTTGCACGCTTTAACAATCTATCTTGTATTTCTTCAAATTGTGGCAGGTGTTTCTTTAGTCAACTGCAAATAATATAACATTACTTTTGGTGTTTTTTGAGTGCAGGCTGTTAATTTGTTGCAATACACTGAATGCTATTTAATACTTTTTTCACACAATTTATGACAAATATTGAGGGGGCTTTTATTTTTTTATTTCGCTTATATTTGTATACCTACAGTGGCCGAAGGTGTTTATCTACTCAGGAGCTGAGTGCATGTACAAGATGTTTGCTCGAGGCAAGGAGTTCATTATAGAGGAGAGCTTTATTTGCACCCACATATTGTTGAAAACTACTACTATATTTGTACTGTACTATATTATATTTTCTATCTCATCATTCATTTTATTGGAGGTCATGTGTTTATTTCCAAAATTTTATGAACAGTTACTAAGTTAAAGTTAAAGTACCACTGATAGTCACGCACACACTAGGTGTGGTGAAATTACTCTCTGCATTTGACCCATCCCCTTGTTACACCCACTGGGGGGTGAGGAGAGCAGTGAGCAGCAGCAGTGGCCGCGCTCGGGAATCATTTTGGTGATTTAAACCCCCAATTCCAACCCTTAGTAGCTGCAACTCTTTATCCATCTCTGTATCGAGCTACTGCTTCTCAAATAGTGGGGCGTGTCACGGGGGGCCTGAGAGGCAAGGGACTTAGCATATTTTCTCATATTTGAATGATACAAAAGTCTCCAACTTAGTGGCAGCACTGCTGGAAATAATCAACAGGCTCCACACATATAGTACAGATGTCCTTTGAAGCAGGGGTTGGCAAACTTTTTGGCTCATGGGTCACGTTGGCTTTTGAAATTTGACAGACGGGCTTGGCGAGCACATGATGTATTTCAAAGCATATCATATCGGTTGGAACTAAGAGTAGCCTTCCCAAACACGAGCTGTACATCTATTTTCAACAATATCATATCAGTACCTTGACGAAACACAAAAATGGTATTACAGTGTTAACACTTACATTCTCTATCATTGGGAGCAGTGTTGTTGAGCACCCTTTTTATGCCAGTGTGTCGAAATCTTGTATTAGTTTTGTTGTGGCAATTCTGTGGGCCATAGTTTGCCCATCTCGGCTTTAAAGATTTAAAATAGGGGTGTCCAACTAATTTTAGATCAGGGGCAACATGGAGAAAAATCTACTCCCAAGTGGGCCGCACTGTTAAATTCATGACACGATAACTTAAAAATAAAGACAACTTCAGATCTTTGTTTAAAAGTAGAACACGCACCTTCTGAAAATGTACAAATCATAATGTTGTAGGTTTTTTTTTAAAACACTTTTTACACTATCTTTATTTGTTTTTATCAATATTTCTGAATAAATTATGTGATAATGCTCATCAGTCAACTCATTGGTGTTAATTTTCAATCAATCAAGATGAATTACAGTATGTTTTTTATGTTGTTTGATAATTTTCCTTAACTGATGTACTAACATCATGTGGTTTATTTTGTACATATGTAGCATCATCTACAAAGATACAAATAATTGCTATTGTGACATCTAGTGGACACATTTAGACCAGTTGTTTCCTTCATTCAAAAATTTCCGGTTCATTTTTATACTTAGCACACTCATCCTCCGGTCCAGATAAAACCTGGTCATGGGCCTGGCCTGCTTGGGTGGAAACTTGTCCCTTTCAGGGTCATACATGTAGTACATAATATGCATACATATCTCCAGTAAACAATGTTGTGCTCAATGGAATAGTATTATGTCACAAAAAAGAAAAGAACATTTAATTAATGTATTAAAATAAAATAAAATTAAACACATGCACCTGGTGATCGGTTGATTGCCAACACTAAATTGGCCCTAGTGTGTGAATGTGAGTGTGAGTGTTGTCTGTCTATCTGTGTTGGCCCTGCGATGAGGTGGCGACTTGTCCAGGGTGTACACCGCCTTCTGCCTGATTGTAGCTGAGATAGGCACCAGCACCCCCCTCGACACCAAAGGGAATAAGCGGTAGAAAATGGATGGATGGACATGCACATTGGGGACGGGTTGATTGGCAACACTAAATTGGCCCTAGTGTGTGAATGTGAGTGTGAATGTTGTCTGTCTATCTGTGTTGGCCCTGTGATGAGGTGGCGACTTGTCCAGGGTGTACACCGACTTCCGCCTGATTGTAGCAAAGGTAGACACCAGCGTCCCCCGCAACCCCAAAGGGAATAAGCGGTAGAAAATGGATGGATGGACATGCACATTGGGGACAGGTTGATTGGCAACACTAAATTGGCCCTAGTGTGTGAATGTGAGTGTGAATGTTGTCTGTTTATCTGTGTTGGCCCTGTGATGAGATGGCGACTTGTCCAGGGAGTACCCCGCCTACCGCCCGAATGCAGCTGAGATAGGCCCCAGGAACCCCCCCGCGACCCCAAAAGAGATAATGGGTAGATAATGGATGGACAAAAGACAATTTAATGAATGAAAAAAAATAAAATAAAACACATGCACATGGGGATAGGTTGATTGGCAACACTAAATTGGCCCTAGTGTGTGAATGTGAGTGTGAATGTTGTCTGTCTATTTGTGTTGGCCCTGTGATGAGGTGGCGACTTGTCCAGGGTGTACCCCGCCTACCGCCCGAATACAGCTGAGATAGGCCCCAGCAGCCCCCCCGCGACCCCAAAAGAGATAATGGGTAGATAATGTATGGACAAAATACAATTTAATAAATGAAAAAAAAAATAAAAATAAATAAAACACATGCACATGGGGATAGGTTGATTGGCAACACTAAATTGGCCTTAGTGTGTAAATGTGAGTGTGAATGTTGTCTGTCTATTTGTGTTGGCCCTGTGATGAGATAGCAACTTATCCAGGGAGTACCCCGCCTACCGCCCGAATGCAGCTGAGATAGGCCCAAGCAACCCGCGCACCCCCCCCAGAACCCCAAAAGAGATAATGGGTAGATAATGGATGGACAAAAGACAATTTAATAAATAAATAAAAAATACAAAAAAAACAAAACACATGCACCTGGGGATAGGTTGATTGGCAACACTAAATTGGCCCTAGTGTGTGAATGTGAGTGTGAATGTTGTCTGTCTATCTGTGTTGGCCCTGCGATGAGGTGGCGACTTGTCCAGGGTGTACACCGCCTTCTGCCTGATTGTAGCTGAGATAGGCACCCCCCTCAACCCCAAAGGGAATAAGCGGTAGAAATGGATGGATAGACATGCACCTGGGGATAGGTTGATTGGCAACACTAAATGGTCCCTAGTGTGTGAATGTGAGTGTGAATGTTGTCTGTCTATCTGTGTTGGCCCTGTGATGAGGTGGCGACTCGTCCAGGATGTACCCCGCCTACCGTCCGAATGCAGCTGAGATAGGCCCCACAGACCCCCCCCCCCCACACGACCCCAAAAGAGATCATGGGTAAATAATGGATGGATAAAAGACAATTTGATAAATGAAAAAAAAATACAATGAAATTAAACACATGCACATGCGGCTAGGTTGATTGGCAACACTAAATTGGCCTTAGTGTGTAAAAGTGTGAATGTTGTCTGTCTATCTGTGTTGGCCCTGCGATGAGGTGGCGACTTGTCCAGGGTGTACCCCGCCTTCCGCCTGATTGTAGCTAAAGTAGGCACCAGCGCCCCCCGCAACCCCAAAGGGAATAAGCGGTAGAAAATGGATGGATGGACATGCACATTGGGGACAGGTTGATTGGCAACACTTAATTGACCCTAGTGTTTGAATGTGAGTGTGAATGTTGTCTGTCTATCTGTGTTGGCCCTGCGATGAGGTGGCGACTTGTCCAGGGTGTACCCCGCCTTCCGCCTGATTGTAGCTAAAGTAGGCACCAGCGCCCCCCGCAACCCCAAAGGGAATAAGCGGTAGAAAATGGATGGATGGACATGCACATTGGGGGACAGGTTGATTGGCAACACTTAATTGTCCCTAGTGTGTGAATGTGAGTGTGAATGTTGTCTGTCTATCTGTGTTGGCCCTGTGATGAGGGTGGCGACTCGTCCAGGATGTACCCCGCCTACCGTCCGAATGCAGCTGAGATAGGCCCCAGCAACCCCCCCCCCCCCCCCCCCACGACCCCAAAAGAGATAATGGGTGGATAAAAGACAATTTGATAAATGAAAAAAAAATACAATAAAATTAAACACATGCACATGCGGCTAGGTTGATTGGCAACACTAAATTGGCCTTAGTGTGTAAATGTGTGTGAATGTTGTCTGTCTATCTGTGTTGAAAATGGATGGATGGATGGGTTAAACATATTATATATAAAAGGTAATGGGAAGAAATATACACTTTTTGAAACCCCCCCTTTTTTTTACAGTTACTTTAACTATATGACCTGAACCAGATATTATCACATTGATCTGGATCCACATAGACCAGTGGCTCTCAAATGGGGGTACGTGTACCCCTGGGGGTACTTGAAGGTATGCCAAGGGGTACTTGAGATTTTCAAAAATATTCTAAAAATAGCAGCATTTCAAAAATCCTTGAAAAATATATTTATTGAATAATACTTCAACAAAATATGAATGTAAGTTCATAAACTGTGGAAAGAAATGCAACAATGCAATATTCAGTGTTGACAACTAGATTTTTTGTGGACATGTTCCATAAATATTGATGTTAAAGATTTATTGTTTTGTGAAGAAATGTTTAGAATTAACTTCATGAATCCAGATGGATCTCTATTACAATCCCCAAAGAGGGCACTTTAAGTTGATGATTACTTCTATGTGTAGAAATCTTTATGTATAATTGAATCGCTTGTTTATTTTTAAACAAGTTTTTAGTTATTTTTATATCTTTTTTTTCCAAATACTTCAAGAAACAACACTGCAAATGAGCAATAATTTGCACTGTTGTACAATTTAATAAATCAGAAACTGATGACATAGTGCTGTATTTTACTTCTTTATCTCTTTTATTCAACCAAAAATGCTATGCTCTGATTAGGGGGTACTTGAATTAAAAAAATGTTCACAAGGGGTACATCACTGAAAAAAGGTTGAGAACCCCTGACATAGATGAGCCACAAAGTTGTTTTTTTTCTTGCGTAAAAAAGACCGTGTGCGCGTGCGCGTAATGCGCAGAATCCATAAAAAGGGCTTCTTGGCGCGGGAGAGACGCGCATCTGCACCCTCAGAAGATGCGAGGGTCGGGCGGGATGTGCAGGCTTTCTCCTCGCAGGGGGGCGGCCGGGCGGGTGGGGGTGCACGGAACTTGCTTGAAGAAGCGGACTGCTGTCTTCAAGTATTGACTGTAAAGTTGAACAAAACAAAAAAAAAAAAAAACCCAACAACAACGGTATTATCGTGCACCATGTCAGCCTTACGGAGGAAATTCGGCGAGGACTACCAGGTGGTGAACACCGACCGGGGCGCGACTTTCTGCGCGCCGGCCAAAAGGAAGCGGCAGCGCTTCGTGGAGAAAAACGGCCGCTGCAACGTGCAACACGGCAACCTGGGCGGCGAGACCAGCCGCTACATCTCCGACCTCTTCACCACGCTGGTGGACCTAAAGTGGCGCTGGAACCTTCTGATTTTCATCCTCACCTACACGGTGGCGTGGCTGGTGATGGCCTCCATGTGGTGGCTCATCGCTTACATCCGCGGCGACCTGAGCCGCGGCGGCCACGACGCGTCCTACACGCCCTGCGTGGCCAACGTCTACAACTTTCCCTCTGCTTTCCTCTTCTTCATCGAGACGGAGGCCACCATCGGGTACGGCTACCGCTACATCACGGAGAAGTGTCCCGAGGGCATCCTCCTCTTCCTCTTCCAGTCGCTGCTGGGCTCCATCGTGGACGCCTTCCTCATCGGCTGCATGTTCATCAAGATGTCGCAGCCCAAGAAGCGCGCCGAGACGCTCATGTTCAGCCAGGACGCCGTCGTCTCGCAGCGGGACGGCAAGCTGTGCCTCATGTTCCGGGTGGGCAACCTGAGGAACAGCCACATGGTGTCGGCGCAGATCCGGTGCAAAGTCATTAAGGTGAGTTGGAACTTGCAGCCGAAGTTCAACTCTACTCCTACTCTACTCTAAAAGACTCGTTAGAGCAGGGGTGCCCACACTTTTTCTGCAGGCGAGCTACTTTTCAATTGACCAACTCGAGGGGATCTACCTCATTTATATATATCATTTATATTTATTTATTTATGAAATAAACATTTTTGTAAACAAGTTAAATGTGTTTAATGATAATACAAACATGTGTAACACATATAGATGTCTTTCTTTCACAAAGACAAGAATATAAGTTGGTGTATTACCTGATTCTGATGACTTGCATTGATTGGAATCAGACAGTAATGATGATAACGCCCACATTTTCAAATGGAGGAGAAAAAAAGTTGTCCTTTCTGTACAATACCACATGAAAGTGGTTGGTTTTTGGCATCTAATTCATCCAGCTTCCATACACTTTACAAGAAAAACATTGACGGCAAATTCCGTAGCTTGCTTGATTGACATTCACGGCACCCGAGGGTCTTGTGAGATGACGCTGGCTGCTGCCAGTTCATTATTATGAAAAAATGACAGAGAGGAAGGTGAGAAACACTTTTTATTTCAACAGACTTTCGCGCCGTCCCTTCCGTCAAAACTCTAAAGGCCGACTGCACATTTCCTATCTTCACAATAAAAGCCCTGCTTCATGCTGCCTGCGCTAACAAAATAAGAGTCTCGGAAAGCTGGCGTGCACAAGTGATGTGCACGCCAGCTTTCTGAGGGATCGCTTGTGCACGCCAGTTTTCCGAGACTCTGTATTTAGTTAGCGCAGGCAGCATGAAGCAGGGCTTTTATTGTGAAGATAGGAAATGTGCAGTCGGCCTTTAGAGTTTTGACGGAAGGTACGGCGCGAGAGTCTGTTGAAATAAAAAGTGTTTCTCGCCTTCCTCTCGGTCATATTTTCATAATAATGATCTTGCAGCAGCCAGCGTCATCTCACAAGACCCTCCGGTACCGTGAATGTCATTTAAGTGACGTCTTGGTGAAGATTGATGATCACTAATTTTTAGGTCTATTTTTTTTAAAAGCCTGGCTGGAGATCGACTGACACACCCCCCGCGATTGACTGGTAGCTCGCGATCAACGTAATGGGCACCCCTGCGTTAGAAGTTTATGTGCACTTTGTCCCGCGCTGTGTCGAATTCCATTACTTTCCTCGGATGAATTGTGACCCCTGAGGGCCACCATAGCCGTTATGGCATATTGCAAGCAGAAGTAAAAAATAAAAATAGATAGTCATAAAGATATTGTATTTTTGCATAACGACTCTAACATAGGCTGACCATATTCTGAAATCCCAAAAAGAGGACACATGAATTGATTAACGTGGACCCCGACTTAAACAAGTTGAAAAACTTATTCGGGTGTTACCATTTAGTGGTCAATTGTACAGAATATGTACTGAATTGTGCAATCTACTAATAAAAGTATCAATCAATCAATCAATCAAACATATTTGCGTGCCAAGGCGGGCAGCACGCCAAGGCCGGGAGTAGGTGAAAATTTGCCAATGATACTCGAACTTGCTTTATAAATAATATCCATCCATCAATTTTCTACCGTTTATTCCCTTTTGGGTCGCGGGGGGCGCTGGCGCTTATCTCAGCTACAATTGGGCGGAAGGCGGGGTACACCCTGGACAAGTCGCTACCTCATCGCAGGGCCAACACAGATAGACATACAACATTCACACTCACAATACGAAGGTCCTGCAGTCCTGGGTTCAATCCCAGGCTCGGGATCTTTCTGTGTGGAGTTTGCATGTTCTTCCCGTGACTGCGTGGGTTCCCTCCGGGTACTCCGGCTTCCTCCCACTTCCAAAGACATGCACCTGGGGATAGGTTGATTGGCAACACTAAATTGGCCCTAGTGTGTGAATGTGAGTGTGAATGTTGTCTGTCTATCTGTGTGTATTTATTTAAATAAAGCATTTTTTCTCCTCTGTTGACGGCTGTGTTGACGCTAGGGATTTCTAAAATTGGGTCCCACGGACCCCATCAAGTCATAAAAATGGGGTCCCACCGTAAATTTTTGGGGTCCCACTTTTTTGTAAGCGTTTTGAAAACAAATGATAAACGTATTCATTATCCTGTTGTATCTCACATTTTATATCGTGTTTTGGAAAAAGGTTGTCATAAATGTTACTTAATTCATTTAAAAAAATAATAAAAAAAGAAAAACAATTTATATACATATGAAAATGTATTCAGTTATAAACATTCATTCACTTTCTTCTTCCCTTCATGGATCTAAACTTTACCGCTGCTGGTAGTTTTTTCTATGTTTTTATTTAATAAATTGTAGGTGTATTTATTTCAGTATAAAAGTGTAAAAAGTGTTTTGCTTGGGTCATGAAATGATAATAATGGCGTGCCAGGGCATACATACATTTTATATTTAACGCTTAAATCTCTGGAGTCTTACACTCACCTTAGTGTTTCCCAAGAAGTCTATTTCCTTTTCCCGGCAAAACTCGAACCAATACTTTCTATCAATAGCGTCACTTCCCTAACTTCCCCGGAAGTCCCGACCCCCAACCAAAGCCATTGGCTAACACCCCGTAGCAAGCCGCTACAATATTTACAGCTAGTGTGATGTTATGAGCCAGGGAATAAAAGGACTACACTACCCAACATGCAACAGGAGTGACGAGCATGCGCGGTAGCCTTGTAAAGGGGGGTAGTGTGTCGCCATGACGACATCTAGTATGTTGTGATATGCAAGCTCCGAAAGTAAACGTTAAGAACTCAGCCAACAAATACACGCAACCCTAATTCAAAATGCCGGACATTTGACGCATTTAAAAAAACCCGCCAGAACACGCCGGACAACGCCGCAAAAGAGGACATGTCCGGGGAAAAGAGGACGTATGGTCAGCCTACTCTAACTCAGGGTTGTCAAACTCATTTTAGACCGGGGGCATACTTGCCAACCCTCTCGGATTTTCCGGGAGACTCCCGAAATTCAGCACCTCTCTTGAAAGCCTCCCGGAAGAAATTTTCTGCCGAAAATCTCCCGAAATTCAGCTGGATCTGGAGGCCACCCCCCCTCCAGCTCAAAAATGCAAAGTTAGAAGCATTTTTAAAAACGACTGCTAATCCTCCTCCTTTTCGACCGGACGACCGCAGAGAATTAAAGTAGGAACACTCCGGAGGCAGAAGTTCATTAAGAGGGGCGGACTCACCGGCTCTCAGCCATGTTTCCGTCACACAGAGGAAGTCGAGTCCGCGGGAAATGAAGAAATCCTTCAGGATATACGTTTTGTTTGTCAAAGAGCTTGCGTTCACAAGACCGAACCTGGCGGGGGCCAGCACGTCCAAGGGCGCAGCTAATCCAGGTGGGGCCCGACACACAGCCCGCAGGTGGCGGGGGAGAGGAGCCATGAAGCGGGAAAGGAAAGCAGGAATCCGGCCAGGTGAAAAAGCTGACTTGGACGTCCAAAAACCAACGCCGAAGTTGATCATATCAGTGGGAAAGGGGCAAAGATCCAACAGTGTTTGGCGGTCATACACAAGCAGTGAGCTGACAGAGACGAAAATAGACGCAAACAACACAAAAATGAACAGAGCTGACAGCGAGAGACGGCAGGGCAAAGCACATACATGCGCCATCTTCTGGAAATTTGGAAGTGACGTAGTGAAAGGTAAATGTTGTTGTTTTTTTAGCAACCGGCAAGCACAGTACAGTTAGTAGAACAACTGTGTTTTTATTACTGTGTATTTGATAGGTGCCGTCTGAAATTCAACTATTTATTTTATTTATATATATATAATAAAATAAATAAATATTTATAGCTAGAATTCACTGAAAGTTAAGTATTTCATATATATATATATATATATATATATATATATATATATATATATATATATATATATATATATATATATATATATATATGAAATACTCGAGTTGGTGAATTGGCTGTAAATATAATCTCCTTTTAACCACGCCCCCCGCCCCAACCACACCCCCAAACCACGCCTCAGCCCCACTAGCGACCACGCCCCCCACCCCCACCTGTCGAAATCGGAGGTTTCAAGCTTGGCAAGTATGACCGGGGGCCACATGGTAAATGGTAAATGGGTTATACTTGTACAGCGCTTTTCTATCTTCAAGGTACTCAAAGCGCTTTGACACTATTTCCACATTCACACACTGCTGGGGGGAGCTGCCATGCAAGGCGCTAACCACGACCCGTCCATCCATCCATACATTTTCTACTGCTTGTTTCTCTTGGGGTCGCGGTGGGAACTGGAGTCTAGCTCAGCTGCATTCGGGCGGAAGGCGGGGTACACCCTGGACCAGTCGGAGGGCCAACACAGATAGACAGACAACATTCACACTCACACCATCCATCCATCCTTTTTCTACCGCTAGTCCCTTTGGGTGTCTCGGCAACATATGAAGCATCATCTACAATTATACAAAGAATTGCTTTTGCGACATCTAGTGGACACATTTACAACAGCAGTTTCTTTCATGCAAAAATTTTGGCTCATTTTTGTACTTAGCAAACTCATCCCGCGGGCCTTCCACCACCTTTTTAGGAACAGAGACACATTTACTAGGTTTACACTGCAAGCCAAAGTGGCCCAAATCTGATTTAAATTTTTTTCCAGCTTACTGTTTACACTGCAAGTAAAATGTAATCTTTATCAGACTCCAGTGTAAACACACACACTGTCCAATGGGGCCCCAATATGGTCTGGACTACAGGCAGGCCAGTCTAGTACCCGCACTCTTTTACTATGAAGCCAGGCTGTTGTAACACGTGGCTTGGCATTGTCTTGCTGGAATAAGCAGGGGCGTCCATGATAACGTGGATGGCAACATATGTTGCTTCAAAACCTGTATGTACCTTTCAGCATTAATGGTGCCTTCACAGACGTGTAAGTTACCCATGCCTTGGGTTTAAATTCACCTCCATACCATCACAGATGCTGGCTTTTGAACTTTGCACCTATAACAATCCGGATGGTTCTTTTCCTCTTTGTTCTGGAGTACACGACCTCCACAGCTTCTAAAAACAATTTTAAATGTGGACACGTCAGACCACAGAAAACTTTTACACTTTGCATCAGTCCATCTTAGATGTGCTCGGGCCCAGCAAAGCCAGCGGCGATTCTGGGTGTTGTTGATAAATGGCTTTCGTTTTGCAGAGTAGAGTTTTAACTTGCACTTACAGATGTAGCAACAAACTGTAGTAGTACACCCTTGACAAGTCGCCACCTCATCGCAGGGCCAACACAGATAGACAGACAACATTCACACAAACATTCACACACAAGGGCCAATTTAGTGTTGCCAATCAACCTATCCCCAGGTGCATGTCTTCGGAGGTGGGAGGAAGCAAGCCGGAGTACCCAGAGACAACCCACGCAGTCAAGGGGAGAACATGCAAACTCCACACAGAAAGATCCCGAGCCTGGGTTTGAACTCAGGATTACTCAGGACCTTCGTATTGTGAGGCACGTGCGCTAACCACGACCCATCAGGAGCAATTTGTAAAGTGTCTTGCTCAAGGACACAACAGACGTGACGAGGTTGGTAGAAGCTGGGGATCGAACCAGGAACCCTTAGGTTGCTGGCACGGCCACTCTCCCAACTTTCACCACGCGGTCGCCAAGTGGAGCCATGGAGAAAAAACTACTCCCAAGAGTCACAATGATATTGTATTTTTACATCAAGGCTCTAACTTAGGGGTGTCAAACTCATTTTAGATCTGGGGCCACATGGAGAAAAATCTACTCCCAAGTGGGCCGGGCTGGTAAAATCACAGCACGATAACTTAAACATAAAGACAGCTTCAGATTGTTTTCTTTGTTTAAAAATAGAACAAGCAAATCAAAGGTTCCAAGTTCAATCCCGGAATCGGGATCTTTCTGTGTGGAGTTTGCATGTTCTCCCCGTGACTGTGTGGGTTCCCTCCGGGTACTCCGGCTTCCTCCCACTTCCAAAGACATGCACCTGGGGATAGGTTGATTGGCAACACTAAATTGGCCCTAGTGTGTGAATGTGAGTGTGAATGTTGTCTGTCTATTTGTGTTGGCCCTGTGATGAGATGGTGACTTGTCCATGGTGTACACCACTTTCCACCCGAATGCAGCTGAGATAGGCTCCAGCACCCCCTGCCACCCTGAAAGGGACAAGCGGTAGAAAATAGATAGATGGATGGATTAAAAATATTTTTGGCAAACCAGTAATTATAATCCGCAAATGTGCTGTTGTTGAGTGTCTGTGCTATTAGAGCTTGGCAGAGTAACCTTGTAATACTCTTCCATACCAGTAGGTGGCAGCATTGCTTTGTAGATGTCCGGAACATGGTTTGTCATGATCACAATATGCGGGAGGAAACGTGGTTAGAGTGTACGCCCTGAGATTTGTAGGTCGTGAGTTCAAACCCCGGCCGAGCCATACCAAAGACTATAAAAATGGGACCCATTACCTCTGCATCAAGGGTTAGAATTGGGGGTTAAATCACTACAAAATTATTTCCGGGCGCAGCTTCCGCTGCTGCTCACTGCTCCCCTCACCTCCCAGGGGGCGAGGGTGATGGGTCAAAGGCAGAAGATAATTTCACCACACCTAGCGTGTGTGTGTGACAACCATTGGTACTTTAAATTGAACTTTTTAAAAAAGGTATCTAACACTTAAACCAAAAATAAACAAGAGGCTCGAGTCTCTAAGTGCCGCCAAGAAAAGGCATTGAAGCTTAGGGGTGGCTATGCCAAATGAAACTAAAACTTAACTGGCTGCAAAGTAAAAAAAAAAAACAGAATGCTGGACAACAGCAAAGACTTAAAGCGTGTGGAGCAAAGACGGCGTCCACAAAGTACATCCGAAAATGACATGACAATCAACAATGTCCCCGCAAAGAAGGATAACGTCCGCACAACTTAAATAGTCTTGATGGCGAAAACAAAGCAGGTGCGGGGAATAGGGTTCGAGGAAGACATGAAAATACCAACAAAAGAGGAAAAGCCATCCAAAATTGGAGCGCAGGAGAAGAACTAAAACACTACACACAGGAAAACACCAAACATGGCGCGATGTGACAGGTCGTGACAGTACCTTGAGAGACGAGCGATGTGTAGTGATGTTCATATCCAACAGTTGCGAAAACGACTTTTTATTGTCAGTATAGACTACTGGGTTTAATTTTTTAATGTTTTCTGCTGGTGGTGTGCCTCAGAATTTTTTCAATGAAAAAAATGTGCCACGACTCAGAAAAAGGTTGAAAAACACTGCTCTAAAAGACTCGTTAGGTTTATGTGCACCTACTCCCGCGCTGCATCGATTTCCATTACATGAATTGTGACCCCTGAGGGCCACCATAGCCGTTATGGCATATTGCAATCAGAAGTAGGAACATCAGTCTATACTAAATAGAGAGTTATAATGATATTGTATTTTTGCATCAAGGCTCTAACTCAGGGGTGTCAAACTCATTTATGATCGGGGGCCACATGGAAAAAAATCTACTCCCAAGTGGGCCGGACTCATAAAATCACGGCACGATAACTTAAAAATAAAGACAACTTCAGATTGTTTTCTTTGTTTAAAAACAGAACAAGCACATTCTGAAAATGTACAAATCATAATGTGTTTTTTTTTACACTTTCATGTTGCGGTTTATAGTATTCTATCTTTATTTGTCGTTATTTATATTTTCTGATTAAATTATGTGATAATGTTCATCAGTCAACTCATTGGTATTAATTTCCAATCAATCAAGATAAAAAATATATTAAAATCAAATTACAGGATCTTATTCATGTAGTTTGCAAATTTTCATCATGTGGTTTATTTTTTTTTTCATATACATACTACAATTATACAAAGAATTGCTATTGTGACATCTAGTGGACACATTTAGAATAGCAGTGTCTTTCATTCAAAAATTTTGGCCCATTTTAATACTCAGCAAACTCATCCCGCGGGCCGGATAAAACCTGTTTGCGGGCCTTCCTCCACCCTTTTAGGGACAGAGACACATTTACCAGGTTTACACTGCAGACCAAAGTGTCCCAAATCAGATTTTTTCAATATTTTAATTTTTTTCCAGCTTACTGTTTACACTGCAAGTAAAATGTAATGTTTATCAGACTCCAGTGTAAACACACACACCGTCCAATGTGGCCCCAATATGGTCTGGAATATTGGCAGGCCACTCTAGTACCAGCCACTCTGTTGTAACACGTGGCTTGCCATTTTCTAGCTGAAATAAGCAGGGGCGTCCATGATAATGTTGCTTGGATGGCAACATATGATGCTCCAAAACCTGTATGTACCTTTCAGCATTAATGGTGCCTTCACAGACGTGTAAGTTACCCATGCCTTGGGCATTAATTCACCTCCATACCATCACAGATGCTGGCTTTTCATTTTTGCACCTATAAAAATCCGGATGGTTATTTTCCTGTTTGTTCTGGAGGAAACTACGTCCACAGTTTCCAAAAACAATTTGAAATGTGGGCTCGTCAGACCTCAAAACACTTTAACACTTTGCAACAGTCCATCTTAGATGAGCTCGGGCCCAGCGAAGGCCATCTGCGTTTCTGGGTGTTGTTGATAAATGGCTTTCGCTTTGCATGGTCGAGTTTTAACCAGCTCATCAAACACTACTTTGGAACATCCCACAGGTGAACAGGCTGAATGGGAACAGGTGGGTGCCATGATTGGGTATAAAAACAGCTTCCATGAAATGCTCAGTCACTCACAAATAAGGATGGGGCGAGGGTCACCACTCTGTAAATAAATACGTGAGCAAATTGTCCCAACAGTTTAAGAACAACATTTCTCAACGAGCTATTGCAAGGAATTTAGGGATCTCACCATCTACAGTCCGTAATATCTACAAAGGGTTAAGAGAATCCGAAGAAATCACTGTACGTAAGCGGCAAGGCCGAAAACCAACATTGAATGCCCATAACCTTGGATCCCTCAGGCGGTATTGCATCAAAAACTGACATCAGTGTGTAAAGGATATCACCACAACGGCTCAGGAAAACCACTGTCAGTAACTACAGTTTGTTGCTACATCTATTTTGATGTTTTTAAACTGAAAAAAAAAATCTGATCTGTGTCACTTGAGGGTTAAAAAAAGGGATTTGTTAAGCAGTGTAAATGTGGCCTTAGCTTCCGCAAGTAAAAAAGGATGTCATATTTCTTAGCTGCTTAATCTTGAAATTAGCATCATAACTCTCTGTTTTTTCCTATCTTTCTAACAATCTTTGAGATAGTTGTTGGTCACTGCTGTGTGTGTGTGTGTGTGTGTGTGTGTGTGTGTGTGTGTGTGAGTGAAAAAATGAAAATCTCTGACTCGCTTAAAGGATATCACCACAAGGGCTCAGGAAAACCACTGTCAGTAACTACAGTTTGTTGCTACATCTATTTTGAAGTTTTTAAACTGTAAAAAAAAAAATCAGATCCGTGTCACTTGAGGGTTAAAAAAAAGGGATTTGTTAAGCAGTGTAAATGGGGCCTTAGCTTCCGCAAGTAAAAAAGGATATCATATTTCTTAGCTGCTTAATCTTGAAATTAGCATCATAACGCTCTGTTTTTTCCTAACTTTCTAACAATCTTTGAGATGCTTGTTGGTCACTGCTGTGTGTGTGTGTGTGTGTGTGTGTGTGTGTGTGTATGTGTGTGTGTGTGTGTGTGTGTGTGTGTGTGTGTGTGTGTGTGTGTGAGTGAAAAAATGAAAAGCTCTGACTCGCTTAAGGAAAAGTTGCAATCTGCTTGTTTCAATGCACAGTACTTCTCTCTATACTCCAAATATAAGACACGCAATATTTTTTAGACTTTAAGAAAATATTGTCCAATATTAGGGTGAGTACTCCTAGTCCCTGGTCCAAGCAAGCCAAGCTGATACCACATAGGTGACATCATCCACTGCTGGTCACTTCTCTAAGGATAAAATAGTCAAATTGTCCATCCATCCATCCGTTTACTACCGCTTGTCCCGTTCGGGATCGCGGGGTCAACTTGTCAAACTCTTACAAAATAGGAGACCCTCCTTTGTTATTGTTTGTTAACACATCTTCTTAGGATTGCATTCACTGTAGCTTGGATTTTGCAGCTTCCCACCGTGCAATCAAGCCTTGTGGAGACCTCGTTTATATCGGCGACGAACAATTTTCCCACATACTTTGTGCGATGTTCGTTCTTCATGGCCGAGCTGAGTGCACCTGCTGCAGGGTCATCACACAGCGTCCTCACTGCGTCAGCAGAAAAGCTCTCAGCGGGCTGTATCTCTATAAGTTCAACGCCGGCTCTAAATGTCCTCAGCTGAGATGGATACGCCCCCGGGGGACAATATAGGTGGCGGACTGTACGCGCATTGATTAAAACAGCAATTTGTGTACTTAGTGAGCCTTTCTATCTCTTTTAGTCACTCTTGCGCTAAGACGGAACATCTGCAACACGGACACTTTTAGGTTTGGCCGACTTTGATGTTTTCTGCAAGGACACGTTAGATTTAAGCCGTGTCCTGCAATCTTACAGCAGGTACACAAGAAGTCAAGACAATTCCAGTCTTTCTAAGGCCTCTGTGTTCCTTTGTCAGCATGCATATATTTCAGAATAATGGCAAATTTGGCAGAGTATGTACCTCGCCAGTCAAATTGACTTACGCAAAATGGGAGTAGAGTGTAATTTGCAGCCATCATTTTTTAATGATTCTGACTTCAAAGAGCAGCACGGTGGCACAGGGGTTAGTGCGTCTGCCTCACAAGACGCAGTTCCTGGGTTCGATTCTGGCATGTTCTCCCTGTGATTGTGTGGGTTCCCTCCGGGTACTCTGGCTTCCTCCCACCTCCAAAGACATGCACCTGGGGATAGGCTGATTGGTTACACTAAATGGTCCCTAGTGTGTAAATGTGAGTGTGAATGTTTGTCTATCGGTGTTGGCCCTGTGATGAGGTGGCGACTTGTCCAGGGTATACCCCGCCTTCCGCCCGAATGCAGCTGAGATATGCTCCAGCACCCACCGCGACCCCGAATGGGACAAGTGGTAGTAAATGGATGGATGGACTTCGAAAAAGAAGGGATTTGGTTGGAGTTTGGATGGCAAATATTATAAAGACTCAAGTAGGGCTGGGCGATATGGACGAAAAAGTCTATCTCGATATACAAACCCTGTTTCCATATGAGCTGGGAAATTGTGTTAGATGTAAATATAAACGGAATACAATGATTTGCAAATCATTTTCAACCCATATTCAGTTGAATATGCTACAAAGATAACATATTTGATGTTCAAACTTAACTTTAGAATTTGATGCCAGCAGCACGTGACAAAGAAGTTGGGAAAGGTGGCAATAAATACTGATAAAGTTGAGGAATGCTCATCAAACACTTATATGGAACATCCCACAGGTGTGCAGGCTAATCGGGAACAGTTGGGTGCCATGATTGGGTATAAAAGCAGCTTACATGCAATGCTCAGTAATTCACACACAAGGATGGAGCGAGGGTCACCACTTTGTTAGCAAATTGTCGAACAGTTTTAGAACAACATTCCTCAACGAGCTATTGCAAGGAATTTAGGGATTTTACCATCTACGGTCCGTAGAATCATCAAAAAGTTCAGAGAATCTGGAGAAATCACTGCACGTAAGCGATGATATTACGGACCTTTGATTCCTCAGACGGTACTGCACCAAAAACCCACATCAGTGTGTAAAGGATATCACCACATGGGCTCAGGAACACTTCATACAACCACTGTCAGTAACTTCAGTTGGTCGCTACATCTGTAAGTGCAAGTTAAAACTCTACTATGCAAAGCAAAAGCCGTTTATCAACAACACCAAGGAACGCCGCTGGCTTCGCTGGGCCCGAGCTCATCTAAGATGGACTGATGCAAAGTGGAAAAGTGTTCTGTGGTCTGACGAGTCCACATTTCAAATTATATTTGGAAACTGTGGACGTGATGTCCTCTGGAACAAAGAGGAAAATAACCATCCGGATTGTTATCAGTTAGTGCAAGTTAAAACTCTACTATGCAAGGCCAAACCCATTTATCAACAATATCCAGAAACGCCGCCGGCTTGGCTTGGCCCGAGCTCACCTAAGATGTGGAAAGGTGTTCTGTGGTCTGACGAGTCCACATTTCAAATTATATTTGGAAACAGAGGACACAAAGAGGAAAATAACCAATGGGATTGTTATAGGCGCAAAGTTCAAAAGCCAGCATGTGTGATGGTATGGGGGTGTATTAGTGCCCAAGGCATGGGTAACTTACACATCTGTGAAGGCACCATTAATGCTGAAAGGTCCATACAGGTTTTGGAACAAAATATGTTTCCATCCAAGCAACGTTATCATGGACGTCCCTGCTTATTTCAGCAAGACAAGTGTTACAACAGCGTGGCTTCGTAAAAAAAAGAGTGCAGGTACTTTCCTGGCCCGCCTGCAGTCCAGACCTGTCTCCCATCGAAAATGTGTGGCGCATAATGAAGCGTAAAATACGACAACGGAGATCCCGGACTGTTGAACGACTGAAGCTCTACATAAAACAAGAATGGGAAAGAATTCCACTTTCAAAGCTTCAGCAATTAGTTTCCTCAGTTCCCAAACGTTTATTGAGTGTTGTTAAAAGAAAAGGTGATGTAACACAGTGGTGAACATGCTCTTTCTTAACTACTTTGGCACATTTTGCAGCCATGAAATTCTAAGTTGATTATTATTTGAAAAAAAAAAAAAAAGTTTATGAGTTTGAACATCAAATATCTTGTCTTTGTAGTGCATTCAATTGAATATGGGTGGAAAAGGATTTGCAAATCATTGTATTCCGTTAATATTTACATTTAACACAATTTCCTAACTCATATGGAAACGGGGTTTGTATTTTTACTTAAAGTCGATACATATCGGTACATATCTTGATATATTTTCTGGTGAAAGTATACATATAAAGATACTCATTTTTGAGCAAGATTGACTGAAATTAAAGTAAATGACAGTAAACGGTCAGTGGCACTTTTATTAACACAGTTAGTCAAGATGGGTATTAACAGCACAGAAAATAAATTGTTTGAGTAGCACAGAATTACATAACATAAATAATATAGAAAATTATTCTTTCTACGTAAAATGAATAACATAAGCTGTGCAAATAATTAGAGATGTCCGATAATCCGATATTGTCCAACTCAATTACAGATACCGATTTTAACCGATAACGATATATACAGTCGTGGAATCAACACACTATTATGCTTAATTTTGTTGTGATGCCCCGTCGGATACATTAAACAATGTAACAAGGTTTTCCAAAATAAATCAACTCGAGATCAGCCGAGCGCACATCTACACCAGGCGGTGTAGATCCAAGGCCAAGAGGATTTTGAGGGACTCTAGCCACCCAAGCAACTGCCTCTTCTCACTGCTGCAGTCAAGCAAGCGCTACCGGAGTCTCATGGCCAACACGGAGAGACTCAGGAGGAGCTTCTATCCCCAAGCCATCAGACTGCTCAACTGCACCGCTGATGAACACTCATCACAATTGCACAAAACCGCATGCACAAGAATCACTTTACTTACCACTATAATTACCGGACTACAATACTCTTCATTCAATGACTGTAAAATAATGTAAAAACACTTTACTTACCACTGCAAATACCGGACACAAACTCTTCATTCAATGACTGTAATTAATGTAAAAAAATAATGTAAAAACACTTTACTTACCACTGTAATTACCGGACTACAATACTCTTCATTCAATGATGCAATAATGTAAAAATAATGTAAAAACAAGAGTATAAAGAAGTCATACTGTTCCATTAACTTTAAACTTAGACTTCATTTTTATTGCCATTCAAATTTGAACTTTACAGTACAAATAAGAATGAAATTTTGTTGCATTGGCTCTTGGTAGTGCAGGATAAAAAAAGCAATGAGGGCCAGATATAAATGTTCATACTACTGTCACTACTCGACTGCCAAACAACTGTAGACACCTTAATATTTGTTGCTTCCTATACTGTACATATTATATTATTATATGTTATACCGCCCCAAGTGGAGGAGTTCAAGTACCTAGGAGTCTTGTTCACGAGTGGGGGAAGAGTGGATCGTGAGATCGACAGGCGGATCGGTGCGGCGTCTTCAGTAATGCAAACGTTGTATCGATCCGTTGTGGGGAAGAAGGAGCTAAGCCGGAAGGCAAAGCTCTCAATATTACCGGTCGATCTACGTTCCCATCCTCACCTATGGTCATGAGCTTTGGGTCATGACCGAAAGGATAAGATCACGGGTACAAGCGGCCAAAATGAGTTTCCTCCGCCGGGTGGCGGGGCTCTCCCTTAGAGGTAGGGTGAGAAGCTCTGCCATCCGGGAGGAACTCAAAGTAAAGCCGCTGCTTCTCCACATCGAGAGGAGCCAGATGAGGTGGCTCGGGCATCTGGTCAGGATGCCACCCGAACGCCTCCCTAGGGAGGTGTTTAGGGCACGTCCAGTCGGCAGGAGGCCACGGGGAAGACCCAGGACACGTTGGGAAGACTATGTCTCCCGGCTGCCCTGGAAACGCCTCGGGATCCCCCGGGAAGAGCTCGACGAAGTGGCTGGTGAGAGAGAAGTCTGGGCTTCCCTGCTTAGGCTGCTGCCCCCGCGACCCGACCTCGGATAAGCGGAAGATGATGGATGGATGGATGGATGTTATACTATTTGATCTTGCACTGGTACTGTATTTGACTACTGTACTTCTACTTGTACTGAATACTTCTACCATAACTACTGTGACTTATTGTGCAACTTAATTGTCTTGTAATTAATGTACATCAGAGCTATTTTTTGTATTTTTTTGTATTTAGTATATTAGATTCTGCAAGTAGTGATTGGATCCCATTGCATGCAATATCTGAAGAGCATGGAAAAAAAGCATTTCACTGTGGTGTAGTCTGCATGTGACGAATAAACTTGAACCTTGAACTTAAATTATGGAAATAAATGCCAACATGGCACCGCCATATTTATTAATAAAGTCACAAAGTGCATTCTTTTTTTTAACATGCCTCAAAACAGCAGCTTGGAATTAAGGACATGCTCTCCCTGAGAGAGCATGAGGAGGTTGAGGTGGGCGGGGTTGAGGTGGGGGTTGCAGGTGTAGCGGGGCGTGTATATTGTAGTGTCCCGGAAGAGTTAGTGCTGCAAGGGCTTCTGGGTATTTGTTCTGTTGTGTTTATGTACTGTTACGGTGCAGATGTTCTGCCGAAATGTGTTTGTCATTCTTGTTTGGTCTGGGTTCACATTGTGGCGCATATTTGTTACAGTGTTAAAGTTGTTTACACGGCCACCCTCAGGGTGACCTGTATGGCTGTTGACCAAGTATGCTTTGCATTCACTTGTGTGTGTGAAAAAAGCCATATATATTATGTGACTGGGCCGGCACGCAAAGGCAGTACCTTAAGGTTGATTGGGACTCTGTATTTCTCCCTACGTCCTTCTACACAGCGCCGTTTTAAAAAGACATACATTTAACTTTTTCTAAAACCGATACGATAATTTTGAAACTGATAACTATCATTTCCGATATTAGATTTTAAAGAATTTATCGGCCTGCCGATATTATCGGACATCTCTACCATTAATACATTTTTGGCAGCATTTCTCGTGCGAAATATGCCCGATTTGGCAACTCGAAAACAGATTGGATTTGGGCTTACATGGTAAACAACTCAAATGAAGGTTTTATCCAGACGCATACATTTGTCCAAATGTATACGTATGAGCTTCAAGAGGTAGTCACCCTAAATGGTTTTCACTTCACAGGTGTGCTTGAAGCTCATCGAGAGAATGCCAAGAGTGTGCAAAACAGTAATCAGAGCAAAGGGAGGCTATTTTGAAGAAACTAGAATACAAAACATGTTGTCAGTTATTTCACCTTTTTTTGTTAAGTATGCCTTCTGCCCGAATGCAGCTGAAATAGGCTCCAGCACCTCCCGCGACCCCAAAAGAGACAAGCGGTAAAAAAATGGATGTATGGACATAACTCGTAATAAAGAAAACGCATTGAATGAGGAGAAGGTGTGTCCAAACTTTCGGCCTGTACTATACAAATTATTCAAAAACTGATATGACGCCACATTCATTTTAAGGAGCAGAAAATACATGTTAGTGAAGTTTCGCCATCAAGCAAATCGTGTTTAGGACTTAGCAACTAATTGTCCATAAGTCATTGACTATATGGGTTATACAACATTGAGGATATCCGTATTACATGTATGCTAGCACGGACGTCATTTGATGTAATTAATGTAAACACAATTTCTCCAAAGCCTATTCGTACAATGTGAGGGTGGCATATGTAGTCTTTGTGTGGGTTCGTGTGCACGAGACAGAGTGTGCACAAGCCTCGCCGCACTGTGGACACAACGCAACTCTTTGTTTTCAGGGAACACACGGCTGCAAGGTGGCAGTCGGGCAGGAAACGAGGCGTGCTGCCGTAAATCCAATTTCTTAATAACAACAATGGAGCCTCGCAAATACGACGCGATCGACTGACGGGCAGGCATAGACGCAGGTTGCAAATCATATCTCGGCTTGGATGTGTCGAGCTCTTAGACATTTTTTGACGCAAGGCTGCAATTACGAAATGCAAACATTTTTTTTACATTAATTTTGCTGCAGATGAATGGACCACATAACTAATCAATACATTAGATTAACAGGGTGGGATTAAATAAATTATCTTCTTACCACTCCCTTTCAGGCAAAAACTGGTCAATTATGAATTACATACTATACAATACCTTTTGCACTATATTCATTTATATTATTATGTGTTGTCAACTTTGTACATTTTTATTATTATTATTATTGTTTTATGTTATTTCCTGAAATAATTCAAAAATGAAATACATTACATTAAAATACATCCACATGTTTTTCCTGTTGATTTAGTTATGTTCTTATTTGTTTTAATTACATTTAAAAAAAGCAAGAAAATAGTTATATGGATGTATTACTAGGCATTATTCATCATTTCTGCTGGAATCAAATTAAAACAACCGTTAAATAAGGTCCTCTCCCTGGACTGCACATACTGTATACATAATGCACGATAACTTAAGAAGACAACCGTCCTTGTGTTTGTGTCATTAATGTTAATGCGCACTTCATTAATAAATCAATAGAATGCACTAAAAATAGACAAACATGGGATTTGCATACATCGAGGGGAAATATTTGCCGAACCATGATGAAAATGCAATTTTTAAGTGGCCTTTCACAAGGAAATAGTTTTCTTCAACAAGTCCGCAAAATGAAAACACGTCCTGACAAGGGTGGAAGACAAAGACACAAAGGCATTAACACTTTTTTCTTGTGTATCCAAGATGTCCTCAAAAGGACACATCCTCACAGGTAGTACCACATAAATATAGAAAGACAGGAACACATTTTGTTTGTTTTTGGACCATCCAATGTCCCCAAAATATTGATGTCACCACCAAGGCCGCCCCTCCTTATGCAGTGCGTTAGTTAGTTAGTACTAGTTCCTAACCTTTCTCTCGTTTGCTTCCCCAAAAAGAGTACATACAGTGAGGGGGAAATATTTGCCGAACCATGATGAAAATGAAATTTATGTGGCATTTCACAAGGAAAGACTTTTGTACAACACGTCCCCAAAATGGCAACAAGGGTGGTAGAACACAAAGACACAAAGACAATAACACGTTTTTCTTGTGTGGCCAAAACGTCCTCAAAAGGACACATCTTCACAGATAGTATTACATAAATATAGAAAGACAGAAACACATTTTGTTTGTTAGAGGACCATCCAATGTCCCCAAAATATTGATGTCGCCACCAGGGCCGCCCCTCCTTATGCTGTGTGTTAGTTAGTACTAGTTCCTAACCTGTCTCTCATTTGCTTCCCCAAAAAGAGTGCATACAGTGAGGGGGAAATATTTGCCGTACCACAATGAAAATGCAATTTATGTGGCATTTCACAAGGAAAGACTTTTGTACAACACGTCCCCAAAATGACAACATGTCCCGTCAAGGGTGGTAGAACACAAAGACAGAAAGACAATAACACTTTTTTCTTGTGTGGTCAAAACGTCCTCAAAAGGACACATCTTCACAGATAGTATTACATAAATATAGAAAGACAGGAACACATTTTGTTTGTTTGTGGACCATCCAATGTCCCCAGAATATTGATGTCCCGACCAGGGCCGCCCCTCCTTATGCTGTGCGTTAGTTAGTACTAGTTCCTAACCTTTCTCTCATTTGCTTCCCTAAAATGAGTGCATACAATGAGGGGGAAATATTGGCCGTACCATGATGAAATGCGGCTTATGTGGCATTTCACAAGGAAAGACTTTTGTACAACACATCCCAACAATGACAAACTGTCCCAACAAGGGTGGTAGAACACAAAGACAGAAAGACAATAACACTTTTTTCTTGTGTGGTCAAAACTTCCTCAAAAGGACACATCCTCACAGGTAGTACCACATAAATATAGAAAGACAGGAACACATTTTGTTTGTTTGTGGACCATCCAATGTCCCCAGAATATTGATGTCCCGACCAGGGCCGCCCCTCCTTATGCTGTGCGTTCGTTAGTTAGTACTAGTTCCTAACCTTTCTCCTCTTTGCATCCCCAAAAAGAGTGCATACAGTGAGGGGGAAATATTTGCCGAACCATGATGAAAATGAAATTTATGTGGCATTTCACAAGGAAAGACTTTTGTACAACATGTCCCAACAAGGGAGGTAGAACACAAAGACAGAAAGACAACAACACGTTTTTGTTGTTTTGACAAGACGTCCTCAAAAGGACACATCCTCACATAAATATAGAATGACAGGAACATATTTTGTTTGTTTGTGGACCATCCAATGTCCCCAAAAGATTGATGTCCCCACCAAGGCCGCCCCTTCTTATGCTGTGCGTTCGTTAGTTAGTACTAGTTCCCAACCTTTCTCCACTGCGCATCCCCAAAAAGAGAAATGTCCCCACAGTAAAAGCTGAATGTCACGTTCTGAGCCAAAATGTCACCAACAAGTGGACGGTGGTGCCATGTGGGGACCACAATGGTTGAAAAGCTGCCGTGTCAAACTTTTAACGGTCAATCACATCCCACAGGGGCTGGTGGTGGTGGTGGTGTGTACTGAGTAACACGTAATGGCGGCTAGCCAGGGATCTCTGAGCGCAGACGTCTCCCTGTGAAATGTCACACCCTTCCGTCCTCCACATCGCTGTGAATACAAATCACGATCTGGTTGCCATCTGTGGCCACTCACTCAAAAACATGGAAAGCATCAAAAACTGTCCTCAATGCTAACTTGCAGGGCTTGACTGGCGACTGCTTACAGTTTTCAACTAATACAGGATCATGGTTTTGTTTGTTTACACTGTACTGGAAACTGAACGTGCAAAGATTTCACTCGAGTGGAAGTTATTGAAAGGCACATTTTCCTATGTTAAGGGTAGAAGTTTGATTATACTATTGTAGGTATTTATTTGCATTCATAAACAACGTTTATTTTGGAAAGTGTAAAAAGGGTTTAATTTTATTTGCCAAATAGAAAACAATAATATTTTACGAGCAATTTGATTTGTTTTGATGATATTTGGGCTAATTATAATAATAATAATAATATATTTTATTTGTAAAAAAACACTTTACATTGAGCAAACAACCTCAAAGTGCCACAGTATAAAAAAATAAATAATAATAATAATAAAACGATAATAAAAATAAATGAAATATAAAAACTAGAACAGCCTAATAGCTAGAACAAGTATGTATATCTATAAAAACGCTTTAAAAAAAAAAAAAAAAAAAAAAAAGGGTTTTTAAGCCTTTTTAAAAGCATCCACAGTCTGAGGTGCCCTTAGGTGGTTAGGGAGAGTGTTCCACGGACTGGGAGCACCGGAGCAGAAAGCCTGGTCTCCCGTAGTTTGTATTTAAATGTTAAACACAGCACTTTATTTTTCAATATTCTTTTTTACAGGTTTTATTTGACTAAAAATTATCACATTTTCCAGTCTTTGGATAAAACTGTCTTCTTACTTACAGTATATTAACAATTGGTATGCCTGAATGTAGAGTAGACATCCGCAGTGATACATAGGTACAGTATATTTTATACCCAAATACAGGCACCCCATTGATACATGGATATAAGTGTCCCTATAAATACATACAGATAAGTGTATCTTTTGATGCATAGATGTAGGGTATGTACAGTGCATCTGGAAATTATTCGCAGCACTTCTCTTTTTCCGCATCTTGTCACGTTACAACCTTATTCCAAAGTGGAATAAATTCATTATTGTCCTCAAAAACCTTTGCCAAGAAGCTGAAATGTGAACAGAGGTGCATCCTGTTTCAACTGATCATCCTTGAGACGTTCCTACAGCTTAATTGGAGTCCGTAGATATGTTTGTTATGCGTAATTACACAAATATATAAAATCATGTGTTTGACTTTTCAATGACAACAAAAAAACAGCAGTAGAAAAACTGCAAGTAGAATAAAAAATTTAAAATCTGTGTTGGCCCTGCGAGTAGGTGGCGACTTGTCCAAGTGTGTACCCCGCCTTCCGCCCGAATGCAGCTGAGATAGGCTCCAACCCCCCCCAGCGACCACAAAAGAGACAAGCGGTAGAAAATGGATGGATGGACATTGTGATTTCTCACCAATTCAATTGAAGCTAAAAAAGCCTTAATTCTGACTTGGACATAATATGGACTATACACAAATGCTTTTTATGAAAATGTAATTTTGTTTATAACTTATATGCAATCTGTTGTTTCCCTAATTTTTGTTGTTGCACATGGATGAGGGTGTGTGTTGCTGAGGCCCACTTTGACATTGTCTGGACTGGACCTGGTTTTAAAAACCTTCTAGACAAGTCTAATTCCATTAACAACCTGGTCTGATGAAGATAAGGTTATTTTTTTTAATTTTTTATTTTTAATAAAATAAAATGAGATTAAAAAAAAGGAAAACAATGACATTTTTTTTGGGATAAAAAAGAAAGTAAAATCATATAAAACAATTACATAAAAAATAGTAATTAATGATAGTGTTAGTGGACCGGCGACACACACAATCATGTGTGTTTCAGGGACTATGTCCCTTGCAGACTGTGTTATATATGTTGTGGGAACCAGCATTTTGGTAGCAGAAAGAAACAACCCTTTTTTGTGTGAGTGGGTGTGGCTGGGTGTGAATGGGGGAGGGAGGGGTTTTCTTTGGGGGGTTGATGCACTGATGGAAAGTGTATTTTGTGTGTTTTTGTGTTGATTTAATAAAAAAAAAAAAAAAGCCTTAATTCTGCGATGAGGTGGCGACTTGTCCAGGGTGTACTCCGCCTTTCGCCCGATTGTAGCTGAGATAGGCACCAGCGCCCCCCGCGACCACAAAGGGAATAAGTGGCAGAAAATGGATGGATGGATGTTTCTTTCAATTCGAATTTATGTAGCATCCATCCATCCATCCATTTTCTACCGCTTATTCCCTTTTGGGGTCGCGGGGGGCGAAAGATTAATTTTTTTTACTACCAAATTAAGTATTTTCTAGCAGTTAGAGATTCTTAGTCTGAGGCCGTACTTGCTGCTTCCTGGAGACATGACGCCCCCCTGAGAGCACCTCCTTTAAACACAGACGATGTTGGAGATATCACATATTCTCCCCAGCACCTGTTACATTGTGCTTCATAAATCAGTGAGGCTGCAAGGCAAAGTCCTTGGCTGTGCCCTCATTGTTGTTGTTGTGTGTCCCGCAGTCACGGCAGACCCCGGAAGGCGAGTTCCTGCCTCTGGACCAGTGCGAGCTGGACGTGGGCTTCGGCACCGGGGCGGACCAACTCTTCCTGGTGTCGCCGCTCACCATCTGCCACGAGATCAACAGCAGGAGCCCCTTCTTCGACCTGTCGCAACGTTCGCTTGTGAACGAGCAGTTCGAGATCGTGGTCATCCTGGAAGGCATCGTTGAGACCACAGGTTGGAGAAAAAATGTTTTTTATTAGAGATGTTCGACAATATTGGACTGACGATATTATCGGCAGATAAATGCTTTAAAATGTAATATCGGAATTTGTCGGTGTCTGTTTCAAAAAGTAAAATTTATGACTTTTTAAAACGCCAATAAACCTTAAAGGCTCTGCCTTGGCGTGCTGGACCAATCACATGATGTCTACGGCTTAACATACCCAAGTTAATGCAAGGCATACTTGGTCAACAGCCATACAGGTCACACTGAGGGTGGCCGTATAAACAACTTTAACACTGTTACAAATATGCGCCACATTGTGAACCCGCACCAAACAAGAATGACAAACACATTTCGGTAGAACATCCGCACCGTAACACAACATAAATCCAACAGAACAAATACCCCCTTTGCAGCACTAAATCTTCCGAGACGCTACAATATACACCCCCCCGATACCCCCCCACCTTAACCCCGCCCACCTCAACCTCCTCATGCTCTCTCAGGGAGAGCTTGTCCCAAATTCCAAGCTGCTGTTTTGATTCATGTTAAAAAAAAATGATGCACTTTGTGACTTCAATAATATCAATCAATCAATCAATGTTTACTTATATAGCCCTAAATCACTAGTGTCTCAAAGGGCTGCACAAACCACTACGACATCCTCGGTAGGCCCACATAAGGGCAAGGAAAACTCACACCCAGTGGGACATCGGTGACAATAATGACCCAGTGGGACGTCGGTGACAATGATGACTATGAGAACCTTGGAGAGGAGGAAAGCAATGGATGTTGAGCGGGTCTAACATGATACTGTGAAAGTTCAATCCATAATGGATCCAACACAGTCGCGAGAGTCCAGTCCAAAGCGGATCCAACACAGCAGCGAGAGTCCCGTTCATAGCGGAGCCAGCAGGAAACCATCCCAAGCGGAGGCGGATCAGCAGCGCAGAGATGTCCCCAGCCGATACACAGGCAAGCAGTACATGGCCACCGGATCGGACCGGACCCTCTCCACAAGGGAGAGTGGGACATAGAAGAAAAAGAAAAGAAACGGCAGATCAACTGGTCTAAAAAGGGAGTCTATTTAAAGGCTAGAGTATACAAATGAGTTTTAAGGTGAGACTTAAATGCTTCTACTGAGGTAGCATCTCGAACTGTTACCGGGAGGGCATTCCAGAGTACTGGAGCCCGAACGGAAAACGCTCTATAGCCCGCAGACTTTTTTTGGGCTTTGGGAATCACTAATAAGCCGGAGTCCTTTGAACGCAGATTTCTTGCCGGGACATATGGTACAATACAATCGGCAAGATAAGAAATATGGCAGTGCCATGTTGGCATTTTTTTTTTCATAATTTCAGTTGATTTGTTTTGGAAAACTTTGTTACAGTGTTTAATATATCCATCACAACAAAATTAGGCATAATAATGTGTTAATTCCACGACTGTATATATCAGTATCGGTTGATATCAGAATTGGTAATTAAAAGTTGGACAATATCGGAATATCGGCAAAAAAGCCATTATCAGACATCTCTAGTTTTTATCCATCCATCCGTTTTCTGTATCGCTGCTTCTTATCAGACTCAGCCGGAGATTGTCCCAGGTGAATTCCGGGTACACCATGTCCTGGTCAATTTACAGTCCTAATTAGCCTAATACAGTGATTCCAAACCACTGCGCCGTGGCAAATTAGTGAGCTGTGAGAAATCATCAGGTGTGCCACGGGAAATTAAAATGTCACGTAATTCACGACAAATAATGTATTATCTTAATTCTTGGCTCTTGTCCAGTGCGGCATAATGTCCATTAAAAGCTCTATAATAGATGGCAGCAGGTACATGAGTAACCTAATCCTTATTTCTGTATTACAGTAGTTCAACTAAAAAGGAGAAATATAACCGTTGGAGGAAAACTAAATTAAAACATTTGTATGCTCGTACAACATTAATTACCTTTATCATATCAGTATGAGGAATTAAATTATGGAATGGATTAAGTAAAGAAGTTAAACAATGTACTAGGGGTGTAACGGCACGTGTATTAGTATTGAACCGATTCGGTACGGGGGCTTCGGTTCAGTGCTGAGTTGTACTGAAGGAGTTTCCAGACGGACATATTAAGTAGCGTAAACCAGGGGTGCCCATTACGTCGATCGCGATTGACTGGTCGATCTCGGAGGGTGTGTCAGTCGATCTCAAGCCAGGCATTAAAAAATAGACATAAAAATGAGCAATCATCAATCATACCAAGACTTCACTTTCGTCAGTTGTTTGACATTCTCGGCACCCGAGGATCTTGTGAGATGACGCTGGCTGCTGCGAGCTCATATTTAAGAAAAAAATCACTAACAGGGCGGACGCAGAGAAACACATTTTATTTCTAGAGACTCCGTACCTACTGTCAAAACTCTAAAGACCGACTGCACAGTTCCTGTCTTCACCATAAAAGACCTGTTTCATCCTGCCTGTGCTAACAAAATAAGAGTCTCAGAAAGCTAGCGTGCACAAGCCAGCAAGCTACGGAGTTTGATGCCAATGTATTTCTCCCCCGCCCTCAGCGACCGCTTTCTCACTTGCTTGCCCACCCGCACACTCACTGACGTCACTCACCTGCTGCCAGACATTAAAGGGCCACACACATATGCTACTCTCATAACAAAGTGTTTAAAAAGGAATATGCAAGTTGGAAAAATGAGATGCCAAATCCAACCACTTTCATGTGGTA
This sequence comes from Nerophis ophidion, assembly GCF_033978795.1. Lineage (NCBI taxonomy): Eukaryota > Metazoa > Chordata > Actinopteri > Syngnathiformes > Syngnathidae > Nerophis > Nerophis ophidion. The sequence goes on from NC_084618.1 coordinate 67,175,916, forward strand.
TTGGACAGAAAGGAGGACTTTTTTTTTCCTCCATTTGAAAATGCGGAAGTTATCAGCACCACTGTCTAATTCCAATCAATGCAAGTCATCAGAATCAAATACACCAACTTATATTCTTGTCTTCATGAAAGAAAGGAATCTATGTGTGTTAAACATGCTTGTATTATCATTAAACACCATTAACTTGTTAACAAAAATGTCTTTTTCATAAATAAATAAATATAAATTATAAATAGGAATGAGGTAGATCTCCTCGACTTGGTCAATTGAAAAGTAGCTCACCTGCAGAAAAAGTGTGAGCGCCCCTGGCGTAAACAATACTCAAAATGCCGGACATTTGAGGCATTTATGAAACTCTGCCCTGCCAGCCCTGCAAAAGAGGACATGTCCGGTGAAAAGAGGACGTATGATCAGTAAGGGCTGTCAGGGCAGAGTTTCTTAAACGCCTCAAATGTCCGGCATTTGGAGTTATGGTTGCGTGTATTTTCAATGTACGTTCAGGGTTAAGAAGGGGTTAAAAACAAAACACATTGTGCGCCTAACAGCAGCATTCGTGAGGGAAGGGCAGAGACAGAGAGAGCGAGAGAGTTATGATAAACGCGCATGCGTCGCCAGGCTCTGTTCTTATCCATTGATTTTTCAGATTTATTTTTTTATTATCAATAGCTGGGGTGTCAAAAGTGTGCCCCGGAGGCCATTCGAAGCCCACAGCTTATGTTTTAAAGGCCCACGGCCCATTATAAAAATACTATTAAAATAAACAAAAACATAACAAAAGTGAAATAAAAAAGCTTGAAGGTTAAATATAATTTAGAAAAAGTTGCAATGTTGACTAATACAACAAAGCTGTTTTTTTTTCTTTCAAACTGTCATTGCTCAAAACATGATATTGAATCAAAATCAATGTTTTTATTAATTATTGACCTATCCAAGGTTCCCATTACTTCACATCAAATATTCCACTTAGACAAATATTTTTGGTGGAAGATTTTGCAAATTTTGTTAATAAATAACCCATAAATAAATGATAAATAGGTTGTACTTGCTTTTCTACCTTCAAGGTACTCAAAGCGCTTTGACACTACTTCCACATTTACCCATTCACACACACATTCACACACTGATGGAGGGAGCTGCCATGCAAGGCAGCACCCATCAGGAGCAAGGGTGAAGTGTCTTGCTCAGGACACAACCGACCCAAAAAATTATATTTTGTTGTTTTCTTACTGTACTGAAAATGAACCGAACCGTGACATCTAAACCGAGCTACGTACCGAACCAAAATTTCTGTGTACCGTTACACCCCTACAATGTACAGATATGATCCAGTTTAAGAAACTGTTCACATTAATAGTGCTTACAAAGTACCCAGAAGAATAATTATGCGAAACACCTTCAACCTTATTGAAAATGGGATATTTTTCATCTCAGTATGTTTACCATGACTGACTTAAATATCTATTTCAAGAATGGCTATTTTAATCATCCACTGATGTCATTGTGCTATAAAAAAGAAGTTAGTAAAGGAACGTATATATTTGACTTCTTTTCGGACATGTTGTAAAGAGAAATGATATGAAATTGTGTGATGTATTATGCAGTAAGTGTGTTCATGTTCGAAATGAACTAAAGAAAGAAAGAAAGAAAGTTCCTCGACTTGCAAGCTTAATTGGTTCTGTGACAAAGCTTTTATCTGGAAACACTTGTATTTCCAACGTCTCTCATTAAAATAAACTAAAATCAATTTATCTGGTGCTTGGCTCCCTTTTAAAAAGAAAAACTAACTTTAAGATAGGAAATGTTCGATAAAAACGATACAATAGAATGTACTACTAACAACTACATTAGTTTTAAAAAGTATTGTAATAATAATGTACAACATTTACCATGGAGAGTGGACTTCTTCTAGCTGCATCTCTGTCAAACACACCATCAGCAGCTTTTTTTTATTTTCATGCATAAATGTCCGCCGTAGAGATAATATTTCAACATCCCTGACTGGCGTAAGACTCCTTCTGCTTCAGTATGGTGCAGACTTCCAGAGATAGGCTCCAACTGCTTCCCCAAGTTAGCTACCTACATGCTTTGTCATGTTTTAAATGGTAAATGGGTTAAATGGGTATAGCGCTTTTCTACCTTTCAAGGTACTCAAAGCGCTTTGACACTATTTTCACATTCACACACACACAATCACACACTGATGGCCGGAGCTGCCATGCAAGGCCCTAACCACGACCCATCAGGAGCAAGGGTGAAGTGTCTTGCTCAAGGACACAACGGACGTGACTAGGTTGGTAGAAGGTGGGGATTGAACCAGGAACCCTCAGGTTGCTGGCACGGCCACTCTCCCAACCGGGTCATGCCGTCCTATGATTTATTTATTCTTTTAAGTCAACAAATATAATCCGCTTCTTTTTCTCAGCACTTTGGGTCACAATCACCTTCTTCTTTCCCATGGTTGGAAAACATAGTGATTTCCATCTCTAGCTGTAAGCTAATGCAAATAAAAAATATGTTTTGGCTGAATCTTACAGGGTTCATTGGGACATTTTCTACTTTAGGGGATATATATATATATATATATATATATATATATATATATATATATATATATATATATATATATATATATATATATATATATATATGTATATATATGTAGGTGTGGGAAAAAATCACAAGACTACTTCATCTCTACAGAACTGTTTCATGAGGGGTTCCCTCAATCATCAGGAGATTTTAATGGAAGCATTCACATACAATGGTTTATATAGAGCACAGAGTGGGTGGGTACAAGCAGGCGTAGGGTGTGGTGATTGGCTCATGTGTTACCTAGGAGGTGTTTCCGTCTATGGCGGCATGTTGAAATGATTTCACTGCGCTTGTTGAGAGATGATAGATCTGGATGATATATAATAAACAGTTTCTCTTTTAAGCATAGGTTGCATCTTTTATTACCACTGTTGTAAGGTGTGCTGGATGCAAGAATTTGCCATGTTATTGAATATTCAACATTATTGTCTTTGAGGTTCCAAATGTGTTTGCTGAGTTCTGTAGAATCCTGCAAAGTCTGGTTTCTAAAGGAGGCGTTGTGATTATTCCATCTTGTTTTGAACGCTCCGTCGGTTAATCCTACGTACGTGTCGGATGTGTTAATGTCCTTGCGTATTACCTTTGCTTGGTAAACGACTGATGTCTGTAAGCACCTTCCGTTGAGAGGGCAATCAGGTTTCTTGCGACAGTTACATTCATTATTGGTTTCAGAGTCGTTTAGTCTGGGGGTAGGCAGTCCTTTTGCAATTGCTTTGTTGTGGTTTGAAATGATTTGTTGCATGTTATTCATACAGCTGTAGCTCAATTTAATGTTGTTCTTGTTGAATATTTTTCTTAGGGTGTTGCCTTTGGGGAAGTGTTTGTCGATCAGAGTGAGGAACTTGCGGCCGATGTTGGTTGAGACGTCTTTGCTGAATGGCGGATTGTACCAGGTGATGTTGTTTCGTTTTCTGCTCTTTTTTGGTTGGTTTCCTGGGGTGGGTTCATAGGTGAGGGTGAAGTTGTATCCGCTTTCATCAAGTGCTTTCTGGTACGGGGGGGTTGCTTGGTCGAATTCAGCTTTGCTGGATGACAGCATCGATAGTCTTTTATTAATTCCGGTAGGTATTCTTTTCGTGGTGGTGGGTGGGTGGTTGCTGTCGTGGTGCACGTATTGGAGTGTTGTGTTGGGTTTCGTGAATGGTTGGTAGCTGTTATTTCTCAGGTTGAAAGTGACGTCGAGGAAGTTGACGGTTTGCTTGTTGGCTTCAACCTCATCATAGCCGCCGATAAAACCACAAACTTCTACAGAATGGACATACCAGAACATAACTCTTTACTGGACAAAAGCATCACCAAATCATACAAAAAAGCGCAACCCAACACCTTACAGAACATCCACCTGGAAAACAAGCGGATCGCAACCGAACTGGACATTGAGGACAGGGTGGACGCCACAGCCAACAAAGAAGCCTTCATCACATTGAAGGACCACAAACCCAACTTCGCAAATAACCCAACATGCCGACTAATAAACCCAACTAAATCCGAAATAGGAAAAATCAGCAAAATAATCCTGGACAGAATCAACGCAAAAATCAAGGACAAAACACCACTCAACCAATGGAGAAATACAGCAGCAGTAATCAAATGGTTCAACAGCATCCATGACAAACAACAACACAACTTTATCTCCTTCGACATCGAAGAATTTTACCCTTCCATCACGCAAGACCTACTGACCTAAGCACTAAACTTCGCCTCGGACTACGACTCAATCACAGGCAACGAAAGAAACATCATCATCCACGCAAAGAACTTCATACTCATCCACAACAGTACACCATGGCAAAAAAAGAACAATTCAACATTTGACGTTACTATGGGGAGTTTCGACGGCGCAGAAACGTGCGAACTCGTTGGGAGTTTCCTCCTCTCCCAGCTTGCTAGCCTCAACCTGAACCTTGGTATTTACCGTGATGATGGACTGGCAGTGTGCCGCGCCTCGCCAAGGAGCAGCGAGAACACCAAGAAGCGCATATGCCAAATCTTCAAAGAAAACAGCCTACGGATCACGATTGAAGCCAACAAGCAAACCGTCAACTTCCTCGACGTCACTTTCAACCTGAGAAATAACAGCTACCAACCATTCACGAAACCCAACACAACACTCCAATACGTGCACCACGACAGCAACCACCCACCCACCACCACGAAAAGAATACCTACCGGAATTAATAAAAGACTATCGATGCTGTCATCCAGCAAAGCTGAATTCGACCAAGCAACCCCCCCGTACCAGAAAGCACTTGATGAAAGCGGATACAACTTCACCCTCACCTATGAACCCACCCCAGGAAACCAACCAAAAAAGAGCAGAAAACGAAACAACATCACCTGGTACAATCCGCCATTCAGCAAAGACGTCTCAACCAACATCGGCCGCAAGTTCCTCACTCTGATCGACAAACACTTCCCCAAAGGCAACACCCTAAGAAAAATATTCAACAAGAACAACATTAAATTGAGCTACAGCTGTATGAATAACACGCAACAAATCATTTCAAACCACAACAAAGCAATTGCAAAAGGACTGCCTACCCCCAGACTAAACGACTCTGAAACCAATAATGAATGTAACTGTCGCAAGAAACCTGATTGCCCTCTCAACGGAAGGTGCTTACAGACATCAGTCGTTTACCAAGCAAAGGTAATACGCAAGGACATTAACACATCCGACACGTACGTAGGATTAACCGAAGGAGCGTTCAAAACAAGATGGAATAATCACAACGCCTCCTTTAGAAACCAGACTTTGCAGAATTCTACAGAACTCAGCAAACACATTTGGAACCTCAAAGACAATAATGTTGAATATTCAATAACATGGCAAATTCTTGCATCCAGCACACCTTACAACAGTGGTAATAAAAGATGCAACCTATGCTTAAAAGAGAAACTGTTTATTATATATCATCCAGATCTATCATCTCTCAACAAGCGCAGTGAAATCATTTCAACATGCCGCCATAGACGGAAACACCTCCTAGGTAACACATGAGCCAATCACCACACCCTACGCCTGCCTGTACCCACCCACTCTGTGCTCTATATAAACCATTGTATGTGAATGCTTCCATTAAAATCTCCTGATGATTGAGGGAACCCCTCATGAAACAGATCTGTAGAGATGAAGTAGTCTTGTGATTTTTTCCCACACCTACATATTGCGCTCTACCACGGTATCGAGCACTATTCTCTGGATAATCCAATCAAGACATATATATATATATATATATATATATATATATATATATATATATATATATATATATATATATATATATATATATATATATATATATAAATAAATTTAAAAAAAGAAAAAAAATATATATATACTGTATGTGTGTGTGTGTATATATATATATTTATTTATTTATTTATTTATTTATTTGTGTGTGTATATATATATATATATATATATATATATATATATATATATATATATATATAAACAAAAATAAATCACATGTCCACTGATGTTTAAAAACTCTACACTCGGAGTCTATATTACGTTGCCCAACCGATTTTGCCATTTTTTTCCCCCCTCCTGCACTAATTGACTAAAAGGGCGTGCACGTGATGACGTCATGTTATCGATGGGAAAATGCATTTCTAAACAATATGATTTGCCTGCGCGGCGAGGAGACCCTGAGAGTAACAAGCGGTAGAAAATGGATTGATGGATGGGATAGAAAGGACAGATTAAAAAAATTATAATAATAAAAAAATAATAATAAATGAAACTTTTTTATTTTTTTATTCAGGCCTACACTGCAAAAAGTCAGTGTTCAAAAACAAGAAAAAAAAATACAAAAATGAGGGGTATTTTACTTGAAGTAAGCAAAATTATCTGCCAATAGAACAAGAAAATTTGGCTTGTCAAGACTTTCCAAAACAAGTTAAATTAGCTAACCTCAATAAACCCAAAAAATACCTTAAAATAAGTATATTCTCACTAATAACAAGTGCACTTTTATTGGTATTAAAAAAAGAGACCTTTTTGCTCAATATGTTAAAAAATATTCTTAAATTAAGTAAATGCTAGTGCCATTATCTTAACATAATGATATGCGGTCGGCATCATGATTTTTTTTTTTTTTGCCATGCTTGAAGTAAGAAATTATGACTTTAAAAAAGTAGTTTTATACTTGTGAGTGTTAATGACACAACTTTGCATCAGTTGATATTCTAGTTTCAAGCATGTTTTACTTAATATAGCTCATAAAATCTTAGCAACAAGCTTTAATATCTTACTGAGATCACTTAGGACCAAAACCCTTAAAACAAGTAAAACATTCTAACATAAAATCTGCTTAGTGATAATAATTATCTTATCAGATAGAAAATAAGCAAATATCATCCATCCATCCATCCATTTTCTACCGCTTATTCCCTTTTGGGGTCGCGGGTGGCGCTGGCGCCTATCTCAGCTACAATCGGGCGGAAGGCGGGGTACACCCTGGACAAGTCGCCACCTCATCGCAGGGCCAACACAGATAGACAGACAACATTCACACTCACATTCACACACTAGGGCCAATTTAGTGTTGCCAATCAACCTATCCCCAGGTGCATGTCTTTGGAAGTGGGAGGAAGCCGGAGTACCTGGAGGGAACCCACGCATTCACGGGGAGAACATGCAAACTCCACACAGAAAGATCCCGAGCCTGGGTTTGAACCCAGGACTGCAGGACCTTCGTATTGTGAGGCACACGCACTAACCCCTCTGCCACCGTGAAGCCCCAAATATCATCCATATTTGAGATATTTAATCTTACTAAGATTTCAGTTTTTGCAGTGTACCCGTGGGCCGGATTTTGAACGCTGGCGGGCCGTAGTTTGGGGACCCCTGTTCTACACCAACTAACGGTGGGGATGCTTGTAACTCAGATTTTTGCTTGCAACTTAAATCCTAACAATCAGAGACAGTTCTAAGTTGCGGAGCTCTTAAGTTGAGTTACCACTCAAACACCATTTTTGGGGCGCTATATTAAACCATGACTTGATTACGGTCAAGAAACATGCATGTTTTTGGGACGTGGGAGGAAGTACCCGGGGAAAACCCACGCGAGCACGATGAGTACATGTTCCGACCAGGGATTGGCACCCCGATGCAGACGAGCTCCGCTGTGCTGCCAATTTGGAGCTTCATGTTTAAGTAATAACTTCCAAACCTCAATCTGTCTTTGTACGACATTTTTATCCAACATACGGTGCAATATTTAACAGAATGTTTAATTAATGGTGTTAAATAATGCCCGGCTCCATCTCTTGTCATGTTTTTTTTTTTTTATATGTATACATCAGTCTTTCTGTCTGTCTGGATCATTTTTTATTAATGGTTCAATTTCCCTGCATTTCAACTCATCTTCTTTGGTATTGGAAAAATTCCTCTCCATTTATGAGTGGTCTCCCCCCTGTGGCAGGTATGACATGCCAGGCCCGGACGTCGTACACGGAAGACGAAGTCCTGTGGGGACATCGTTTCCTTCCTGTCATGTCGCTGGAGGAGGGCTTCTTCAGGGTGGACTACTCTCAGTTTCACAACACCTTTGAGGTGCCAACGCCTCCGTACAAGCGTCAAAGAGCAGGAGGAGAAGTCATCGCTGACGACATCTAACCATCTCCCCGTGGCTCCTGCGTCGTCCTCCCCGCCGGCGGGTAACTGCGGACGAGGAAGCCGCCGGGGGAGGCTCCTTTCGGCGGACCACGCCGATCACGCGGAAGACCAGGCCGCCAAGCTGCCCAGCAAACTGCAACGCATGAGCTCCACCAGGGAGGAGCAACTGTGGCGGGGGGGTAAATCAGGGGTGGCCCTGCCCGGCGGGAAGGCCTCCAGCACGGGCGACCTGCCGCTCAGCATCCAGAGGCTGAGGTCCGGCTCCATCCCCGCCGCTCGTCATGGAGGACGCCAGGAGGAGCAGGTCCAGCTCCTGTCCTTGGATGGGGACGCTGAGGAGGCAGACGTGGATAAGCACAGACCGCCGTCGGCCATCAGCACCATCACCACCCAGAACCCGAGTTCCTTTGCCGGGGGGCGGCTGGAAGACAACTTGCCTGCCAAACTGCGCAGGATGAACGCCGACCGCTAACGCTAAGGACCAAACCTGAGACTTTATGGGCATTCTGAAACAATGAAATACTGTGATGTCACAACATTTAACTGCAGGTTTTATTTGCTTTTAGAAAGTCAAGAAGCCATTCGCCCACACATACCGCAAGTGGTTTTGATAGCTCGCCATCTGTCCTTCAACATTTTCATTTCCATTCACACACTTTCTTACGAGATTACATAGACTGTCAGTAAACAAAGCACCAAAGTGAGGCTGATGCCGACTGATTGTTTGCTAACCCTTCTTTTCTCTGCTTGGTTCGCCTTGGAAGGTCAAACTACTTTGTGGAATTCAGGATCAAGTACGATAAAGGGGTCTAAAACCACAATCAAAGATATATAAGCCTTGTTTGTCCGCTTAAGGAGCACCCTTAAGGTAGTGTTTTTCAACCCTTTTCGAGCCAAGGTACATTTTTTGCGTAGAAAAAATCCTGAGGCACACCACCGGCAGAAATCATCAAAAAACGAAACTCAGTTGACAGTGAAAGATCGTTGTCGCAATTGTTGGATATGACTTTAAACCATAACCAAGCATGCATCGCTTAAGCTCCTGTCTCAAAATACTGTCACATCACATTATTATTATTATTACATTATTTTGACTTTATTGCTGTTTTCCTCTGTGTAGTGTTTTAGTTCTTGTCTTGCACTCCTATTTTGGTGTCTTTTTCTCTTTTTTTTTTTGGTATTTTCATGTTGCAGTTTCATGTCTTCCTTTGAGCGATATTTCCCGCATCTAGTTTGTTTTCGCAATCAAGAATATTACAGTGTTTTTTTAATCCTTCTTTGTGGGGACATTGTTGATTTTCATGCCATGTTCGGATATACATTGTGGACCACGTCTTTGCTCCACAGTAAGTCTTTGCCTCGTCCAGCATTTTGTTTTTTGTTTTACTTTGTAGCCAGTTCAGTTTTAGTTTCGTTCTGCATGGCCTTCCCTAAATTTCAATGCCTTTTCTTAGGGCTACACACCTTTTGTTTATTTTTGGATTAAGCATTAGCCACCTTTTTACCTGCACACCGCCTCCCGCTGTTCCCGACATCTTCAAAAGCAATTAGCTACCGGCTGCCACCTACTGATATGGAAGAGTATTACATGGTTACTCTACCAAGCTCCAGACAGCACCGACACTCAACAACAACACATAATTTGCAGACTATAATTACTGGGTTGCAAAAAATATTTTGAACCCAAATAGGTGAAATTAGATAATCTCCATGGCACACTAGACTGTATCTCACGGCACACTAGTGTTGAAAAACACTGCCTTAAGGTAAGAAATAGCTCGTCCCTGGTTGGTACTCTCAAAGGTATTTGGAGTTGTTTAGGTTCTGGAAATCTTAAGAATCCAAAACAGGGTCCCGTTATGCATGAAGAAACAGATGTATAATGTAATTTAATCAATCAATCAATCAATCAATGTTTACTTATATAGCCCTAAATCACTAGTGTCTCAAAGGGCTGCACAAACCACCACGACATCCTCGGTAGGCCCACATAAGGGCAAGGAAAACTCACACCCAGTGGGACGTCGGTGACAATAATGACCCAGTGGGACGTCGGTGACAATGATGACTATGAGAACCTTGGAGAGGAGGAAAGCAATGGATGTCAAGCGGGTCTAACATGATACTGTGATAGTTCAATCCACAATGGATCCAACACAGTCGCGAGAGTCCAGTCCAAAGCGGATCCAACACAGCAGCGAGAGTCCCGTTCACAGCGGAGCCAGCAGGAAACCATCCCAAGCGGAGGCGGATCAGCAGCGCAGAGATGTCCCCAGCCGATACACAGGCAAGCAGTACATGGCCACCGGATCGGACCTGACCCCCCTCCACAGGGGAGAGTGGGACATAGAAGAAAAAGAAAAGAAACAGCAGATCAACTGGTCTAAAAAGGGAGTCTTTTAAAGGCTAGAGTATACAAATGAGTTTTAAGGTGAGACTTAATGAATACAAGGGCTCTCCATATGAAGTTCTCAGTCGCTTCCTGCTTCATCACCGACAATAATATATTGCCAGATTTCACCTAATAGTCCTTAGCAGCTCTTGTGATGCACAGCATTTAGTGGTGCTTGTCTTTTTGGGCCCAGGCACTGGGTTCAAACCCTGGACGGAGTTGAGGTATGGCAATGTTTATATGTTTTAAGACTGTTGAAATTGCCATATCGCACAAAACATTTTTAACAACTAACCCGTTTTAGTACAAAACATGCATCAAGTTAAATTCATGTTTGATTACAAAGTATAAAACTATTTTTTTAGCCTGATATGACATGTGGGTGGTACAAGACACTACTGTATATGAAATGTTCTCAATTTTTTCATGATGTTGTAACAGTATCATGAGTCTCTTTAGAAGCATCAAACTCATTTAGCGTTCTAAAAAGAACCCCCCCACCCCCACAAAAAAATTAAAACAGGCTTCGCTACACATCTTAAAGCAGTGGTTCTTAACCTTGTTGGAGGTACCGAACCCGCCAGTTTCACCGAACCCTTCTTTAGTGAAAAATAAAATGTTTTTTTCTTATTTTAATGATGTTACATATATTAAATAAATACTAATAAAGATATATTTTACAAACAGAAAGTTACAGGAATGTACACATGATCCCATGTTTACATCTCATTGTGCAACACGTTGAATGTTTTAGTAGTACCAAAATGCGATATCGGAAAGGGGTACAAATTATTTCCAACCCCACCTTGTACAGAGCTCATGAAAAACAATGTTTTTTTTTGGCATTGTAAGTGTGCTAAAATACTTGTATTAGAAAATAATCTCATGGAAATGATTGCTGTCATTTGGTTATAAC